>NC_042494.1:161350107-161386838 GCF_005508785.2 Acyrthosiphon pisum | reverse complement strand
TTCAAAAAAGTCCAAAGTACAATAAATTTTTATTATTGTGCCTTTTTTTTTTATAAAATATGAACACGTACCTGTTCTTGCAATTGTTTTTGGTGGTGGTACAGGAGCAAATACAACAGGGAAAATACAATTATCTATTTGACTATCAATTTGTAAGTTATTTATTTTAGCATGTATCTGAGATGTATAATCAGAGGACTGCAAATTAAGCCAAAATCCAGTATTGTAAATTCGTCTAATATTTTTTTTAGAAGGTTTTGTAACAACATTTTCAGCAAAATTCACCTAAAAATATAAATTTATATAAATATTTTTAATTTAATGGTACAATTTATCTGAAATATACCTCAATATTCAATTCTTTTATGAAGACAATGGGTTCATTTTCGCCAATGGCCAACATTCTAGTATAGCGTATATAAGATGTTTCAATTAGTTCACATTCTTTCTGTGTCATTGGTATGTAACGAGAACCACTTAATTTTTTTGTTTCCCATATTACTCCAGAACTATAATAAGAATTACATTTAAAAAAATTTAAATTCTAAAAAGCACATTTTTATTTATTATTTAAGTATGCACAAAAACAAATTGTGTATACATCAGTAAGTATTATGATAAGCCTGCAAATCCAGTACTATTAACCAAATGAAAATAATAATTAAATCACAAAAATACTAATTATTAAAATATGAATTCATAATTTTTACCTTCCAATTCTCAAGTACATCAATTCCATACAAATATCATTATTCACTAATGATAAACCTAATGAATGTATAGAAACTAATATTTCTCTATTTATTATTTCAAGTTTACTCGAAGCTTGACATTCTTCAGCAATACTGGCATCAGTAGTAAACATAAGAATACGTTGTATACCATCTAAAAACGAAATCCAATACACTTTTATACCATCATCATGATTGAATGTCCCCACACCATCCTGGAAAAGATACAAAATATAAATCGGATTATAACCAATTATTTTTTTTCAAATATTGTGATATAATTTGTGAATAATATGAAAATGCCTAATCCATAGAAACTTTATCTATAGTAATCGATACTTACGGTTTCAAATTTATTTAATTCTAATTAAAATTTTTATTAAACTTAATTTAGTTTTTAAGACGGCAATCCAAATATACATTTTAAGCTTTGAATAAAGTTAGTTGGTTTAAATGAATTTGTGTTATGTAACAGGTAACTACTTTTTTTCACTTTGGGTTGAATTTTATGTAATAAATTAAAAATACTAATACTATTAAGTATCATTAGGGTATTAACTGTAAGTTATTTTAAATAATTACGGAAAGTTTTTAGAATTACAATAAAAATAGTACATTATATAAGATACTCAGGACATAATATATTTATATCTCTCAATCAGTAGAAACAATAGAAAATTCTATTCACTACCACTAATATGACTCTAGCATAAATAAATGTTGAACTTTTACTAACTTTTCTTAAATCTGCTTGATTCTGCATCATATTCCAATAAATAATAGGGTTATCTGTTGGAGTAGTCCATGCAAAAAACATTTTATGCCTAGGTGGTAATATTTTTCTACAAAAAACATATCAGGTAATAAAAATGCATAATTTAACACTAAAACTTATAAGCAATAAGTATAACTAACATTTCGTCTAAATATTCTGATAAATCGTGTTCAATAAACTTTAGGTAACTTTCTGTATGATTTATAATTAAAGCAGGTGCCATTCCTTCCATGTATGGACTAAATGTGATGTAAGTTCCACCTTCTGTCATCTGAATATCCACTTGAACAGCACTATACTATAAATATACTTTCAATGTTAGAAATCTTAATACTACTCTAGATTAACAAAACTATTGTTATATTTTTAATTTATTATTTATCAATAATAGTAACTAAAAATATCTATTAAAACACACATCTTAATTGACCAGTAAAATAATTTTTAATAATTTACTTTATTACGGAGACGTATTAAATCACTTCTTGATTTATAATATGGCAATGGTGTAGATGCATCTAATGTACCAGTTATACGAAAAATAAATATTTTGTCTAAATTCAGTTTATCTGTAATGTTTTGAGGCCAAAATGGCATACAGCTATTTGGATCCACCTAATAAATAGGAAATTATAAATTATAAATTGCACAACTTGTAATATTAAAAAAAAATAAACTCTAATTTTAAGTATACTTTAGTCCAAGTTTGTTGTAACTTATACATTTCTTGAACGTCAATAGCAAATGGACATTGATTGGATGTGATGTAAAATGGAGTAAATGTAACTTGTTTTGTTAAAGAATTGTTAGTAAGTTGGATGTGTACGCCCATCTAAAAAAACAAATACTTATAAAAAAAATATTCATAACATCTTAAGACAAAAATATTACCTGATATAGAATGTTATTTGTTTTACACATAATTGATCCAGAGTTTCCGGCCACATCCAAAGAAAATTTATCAGACCATTGACCTGAATCAACTTTAACATAAGCTTTTTTATTAGCAAAAAATATCTTTTTTTTAAATGACCACATTAAAGGTTCTGTAGGATTTGATGAATGTTGTAACATGTTTGCCTCATCATCAACAGCCTATAAATATTATAAGATACAAGATGTTTTATTAAAATATATATTTGATTTCTAATAAAATACTAATATACTATTTTGATCTAATACCTTATAAGTAAGAATTTTTCCAGTCTTGTTGATCATCCAAAATGGACAATAAAGTGTTTTGACATGTGTTCCTCCTTCGTGAAATTCAGTTCGTATGCCAAAATTTATAACATTTGCATTTGTATCAGGTTTATCTTCATTATTTGTGAATGACCAAATGGAAAATTCATCTGGATGTTCCTCAACAGTACATTTGCAATCCCAATATTTATCTAAATATTTTATCTGTGAAAATAAATCATTTGTTGCGATAAAAAAAACAAATCAAACCCAAAACTTATAATTTTAAATTTAAGCTAACATACAAATGTGTATGGTTTTTTAAAAATATTTAATTTAAATATACAGATTGATTTATCAAGAAATCTTCCCCTCTTCCATCTATTTTCATTTAATAATTCATTTATTCAAACTCAGATTTTTGAAAATTTTAAGTATAGTTAAAGAGCATGATTTAAAATTTAAAATATTTAGATTTATTCCATTTAAGGGGTCTTCTCTGGCAACTTTTCACTTCCCTATGAGTATTTCTCATTTTGCCTAACTTAACTCATTTTACCCATTATCTTAATAATATAATAAGCTTAACATTTCCCCAAAAAATTGTATTGTATTTTATATATATTTCATTAAGAGGATGTGATATCCGCACGTGTTCTACTGAGCGTAAAATTTGCTATGTTACGCACTTGTAAGACGGAGACAACACATGCGGGTATCACATCCTCTTAAGGATTGATTTTAATTCAAATGAAATGAAAGTATGAATTAATTTTCCTTAGCTATACGCCCATACCTAAATTATTTCAACTTTTTTAATGTTTACAAAAACCAAATCAAAGATATAAATACCTGCAATGTAAGACAAGAATATCCAATTTCCACAATTGGTAAGTTTATTTTTTCTCCAGGAGCTAATGTTTTTAATTCAGAATCACCTTGCATTAAACAATCTAAATTTACTGGTAGAGCATTGACTAATATAACTGTAGGATATAAATGAATATTATAGCAATTACTAGACATCAAATATCGATCGGTGTGCTCAAAATATATGTGTTCCATATTTCCTAATAACTAATAATAAAAATTAAATATTATTAATAATATTTTAAGCATTTTAAATGATTTAGTTTACTTGTATAAAAAATGGATCTCTGTCCTCAACTTGATTTGGTGGACACTGTAGCATTGCACGTAATTTCATAACTGGTTGGATATCTTTCCAAATAAAAGATTTAACGCATATTTGATATCTAGAGATAAAATTATTATTATAATTGTCATAAACTCTAATCTAGATTGATTTACTTCTCTGGACAAAATAATATTTCTTTGGTTTGTGAATAAATTGAATGAACGGGTAAATTGAATGGTTTGTTAGGTTTTGCTTTACCGATCATTTTCAATTTTCCTTGTTTCTTATAATAAAGAAATATGCTTTCATTGAAGTGATTATGAATCTATGTTAATAAAATAGTAGTTAGTTAAATAATCAAATCTTATTTCATAAATATAACATTACTTGAACAACACTTCTCAATGTTACAACCATGCTGCCATTAATTACTTGAGTGTCAGTTACTAATCCCCAGGGTTCATTTACAGAACTTAGTTTATGTTTAATATTAAAATATCTTTTGTCGGCCTTTATTAATGGTAAACTAAATTCTGTAACATTATTATTTTCCTGAATCTAAAAAGGAAATGAATGACTTTAAGATCATGTTCTCAGATCATACTAAAAAGAATAATTTATTACAACCTTAATTTTTAAAGATCTTTCAGTTATTTTACTCTGACGTAAATGATCTGATACTGAATCATCATTTTTAAGACAAAGACTGATCTGTTCTCGATCTTTTAGAATAATATTATCACCAACGTCGTCACTGTTACTTACATTGTATAACTATAAATACAAAAATTCAAATAATTTAAATATATATATATATATATTCCTTTTTATCCTATTTTTACTTTAAACGGTGTATTTGATATCATGATAGTTATATCAAATCCAAGATTGTTCTGAACAACATATGGAGCTGCTTCAATTCTTTTTGAAAGTGGTATTTCTGCTGTAATTGCTTCATTAAAAGCTTTACCTAAACTGGTTAGAACTTCTAACGCAGTTTTCGTCATTGTTATTTCAATAGTTTCCTGAAATTAAAATAACAACAAAATTAATATTTTACATACTTGTGTTATTCATACATTCATTGAGAAATCATACATATGATATCAAAGAAATTTTCATTGTTGGCTTCCTTTGAAATACTTCTTCTTGAGGACTTAAGTTTTGGTCAAAAGTCTCCAACTAAAATATTAATTAAATTTAAATAATAAATTAAAATTATTTAAAATTAGAATTGATTACCTTCAGCTCGAGTAACCATGGTTTATATTTAGTACCAATAGTAGATTCAACTTCAACAGGCTCAATAAATGGCTCCCAAAGAGCTAATCGACTGTTATAATAATTCATTTGCATTGTTAACTCTCCCGCAACAGATAACTAAAAAATAATATATTAAAATTACATCTTATAATTACTACAAAAGATGAAAAATGTTGATGATTTTTTTATTTTAAAATAATTATTAAAATCATCAAATCATAATACATGCATCATAGATTTTTAACTAGTTGAAATTATATAATAGCAATAACCAAGTTAATTATTTCACTAATAGTATTATTAACTTACCTTAGAGCTCCAATTATTTACAGAACCATTAAACGTACACTCTGTTAATAACATTGGCATTGTCTTGGTGCCAATTCCTGCTTCAATAGTAAAAACTATTGAAGGAATTGATATTATACAAACTTCACTTTTCTTTAATATAGGTAATATATCATCTTTGCCAAAATTACTAGCTTCCACACCTAACTCTGAAATATTTCAGTAATATCAACCAGTAATTAATATTTAATGACTTTAAATAATACACTTACCAGTTTTTAAAAACCAGAATTCTGAATCATTAAACGTAGTTTTATTCCACAAATCTTCATATTTTTGTTCATCATACTTTGGTTCTTCGGATAAATTTTCTTTTTTTTCAGTTAAGCTTTGATTGATACGATTTAACATTTCAATATTGGCTAAGAAAAACAAAATATTCTAAAAACTATAAAAATTAAATTTAATGGCTTCATTAGAAAATTATTACCTGGTGTAACTGATATTATCAAAGGAGTCATTGTTACATCAATGTTAAGGCAAGTATCATCAGGTGTTGAACCAATAACATTTATAGTAACTGGTCTTAATATCTATTTAATATAAATATTATATATATATATATATATACAAATTAACTTAAAACATATTTATAAAAACACAAAAAATTAATATTAACTTGATTCAATGTATCTTTTCTTCTAATAGGATTATAGCAGCAAGAATACAATTGCAAATCTTTAATTTCTCCATTTATAGTTTGACGAGTTGGGGTAGACATACGCAGTTTCAATGTGGCTTCAGTCTAAAATTAATTTATGGTAATTAATCATTAAGTTATTAATCTATTTATTGTTAATACTATTACATTCATAATAATTGCATTTGTATTGATGTCATCTAAACTTTCAACCAATATAATATCAGGTTTTTCTAATTGTACTTTTAACATAAGTGTCTTATTGTTTTCTTTTTGTTCTATGACATTTGGTTTCTCTTTCTACAACATATTTGAAAAATAAATAATCTACCAAATTTGTAGTTTTAAGAGGACGTGATACCCGCATGTGTTGTCTCCGTCTTACAAGTGCGTAACATAGCAAATTTTTAAGACGGAGACAACACATGCAGGTATCACGTCCTATTAATAATATTGTTTATTTCATTTTATTACTACCGTTATATTTTGTTTGGCATTTTTTGTTACATCATTTATAGCTAAATCTTGATTTTGAGATGGCAATATAAAGAAATTCAACAAGTATTGAATATACTCCACATTAAATATTAAATTAAAACTAAAAATTTTCAGCTGAACTAGAATATCAATAAGTGTTAGAAAATTAGTGATTTTAAAGGGATTTTTGAATAATAATAATTACCATCTGATCCAGCAAGGGTTTGCTTGTACTTCATGTCAATAGTATTTTTTAAGCTTTCATTTTCAAGATCACTCTTTTTTCTCTCCATATAACGTACTACCTTATTTCCTGGAGATTTATTTACTCGTGTATCATCTAGTGTTACATCTAACAAGTATAATGACAAAGCTAATGAAAGATCTGTCTGCATTGATCCATCCACAGTTAATGAGGAAAACATAAATTGTCCCATACTATTATTCTTAATTTGTAAGCCATTCTGCAAAAATATAATAATAATAACAAAAATAAAAGCTATTCGATTCTCGTTGTTTTAAGAATTAAAATATCACAACTCGTAAATTAGATGATACAAATATCAAAGTTTTAAAAATATATTAATATAAAAAAAGTTTAATTTGTCAATTACCTCATCAGGACCTCCTTTAAATAGCTCTAGTATAATATTTTTTACAGAAAATTCAAATTTAGCTAACGTTCTGATATCTTGAGACAAAGATTTATTTTTTTCCACATCAACAATTACTTTGATCTCTAAAACAAATAAAATAAAAAAAACGATAAGATATTTAAATTTACAAAATTAACTATCAAAATGTTCAATAATATATGCAACCAACCATTTGAATCATTTTGAGATGTGCTTAAATAAGGTTGGTTATTTGTTGGAGTCAAGTCATCTTTTCCCTCACTTAGATTTTCATTTAATACTTTCATTACTAAAATGTAATCAATATGACTAACAGTTACCTACAACAGTTACAATTTGTTAACATTAAACAAATAATAATATCTAAAATATATAAGCATTATTAATGTTTTAATTTTTAAATATTTTTTAAATATATAAGCATTATTAATTATACTTTGATGGAGTCAAATTTAGCCACAATATCAAAATCTGGGTGATCGGTATACCATGCTGATGATAAATTACGTTTTACAATAAGCGAAAATGTAATAGGTTGTAACAATAGACAGTCAAACACAAAAGATTTGATACAATCATTCAATTTTACTCTGAAAATAATATATTAAAAAACATATATTATACAAATATATTTTAATCTTATAAATAATTATACCTAGATATTTTAAGATTTTGTAAATTTAAACTCAATTGATCAATAACTGCTGGAATATGATCAGTTCCTTTGGAAATAACCAAAAATGAGTTTGTAATAGATAAATATCCAAAATCAAAACATAATGCTTCCAAACTAAAAGAGTTTTGTGGTACTACAATGACTGGAGCCTTTAACAAAAATATAAATAAATTGTTAAAAAAAAAGTATTAAATCACTTATTATCAAACAGGAAATTAAATACATACTTTCAGATTTATTTTAAGAGCAACACGAGTAGCAGATTTCACATTCATTTTAGCGGTAGCTACAGCAGCAGCCCCGGCTTCATAAACAGCAGCTTTTCCAGCTTGGAAATGATTTATAAAGCTCTGTGGGTAAAAATAAATCAGATACTACATTTTGACAAATTACTTTATATGGTTATTTTTATCACACAAGATAATTTAAACATTTTTATTTCTAACAAAATTATAATAGACTAGCCAACCCGTCACAGCTTCACTTGTGATTGGTTGTTTATTTTGCCTTCGAACGATGATATGTATAATTTTTTATCGTTTAATGTGATCGGCAAGTAAATATACAAAACGGTTAATGAAAATGTATTGAAATGTTTCTAGCGGTATTAATGATAAATATATTTTTATTAAAAATAGCCGATCCCGTGCACTTCATCGCCCATTAAATGTACCAACTCTATATGACTTAAACTTTGTTCAATTCGCTATTTAATATTCGGTGTATGGCGTTCAAAACTTAACTTTTCCGTTGACCAGAATAAAAATTCTGATTAACAGCTGTATATTATCAGGTAGGCAATCTACCTGCGGTAGATCGCAGATCCCGTGCTGTTTGTAGGTAAGTGTATGATTTAGCTCTAGAGTATCTAAGTTATACAAAGTTTGTCGTTTTTACTTAATTTCACCTACGGTGGATTAATATAATCAATTAATACATCCTAACCTAACACCTAACTGTACTAAAATCAGATGAATAAAAAAAAACCAAATTTAACCCTTTTTAAATCTTCCCAGAGGTCTAATCTACACACAAACATTCATTTTTATATATATAAAAAGAAGAATGGGCTAAGGAATGGACAAACGACCAATGTTGGCCGCATCTCCTTCAGTAGCGATGGCATTACGCAAGTGAATGTACTCGTCTGATCGTAACTTCGACTGATTGAAACAAATGAGATTGAGACGCTCCAGTAATATTCAAATTAAAAAATAATAATAATAAATAAATATTATTCTCAACTCCTATAACCCATAGCAACAATTAATAAACAAAAATGTCTATCGTAAATCTTAAAATTCCTGTTATAGCCTCTACCAGGGGTGATCAATTCCCTTTTTAAATTAGCCTAAAACCTTCTCTGTGATGTCCTTTTTAATTTTAAAAAAACTGCACGACAATTGAATAAGTAGTTTTGGAGTTAATCCCGAACAAAAAAAAGCGATTTCATTTTATATAGTAGTGTAGATATACAACTAAAAGTAAAATATACTTACCAATAACTTGGTCATAAAACGATTTAAAAATACACATTTTATACACCCTGATGAAATTAACATAAAAATTTCTGGTGAATCATAATCAATAAGATATTGTTCATTATACATTATCATTTGAAATTTCAAAGCTTCGTCATTTTCAGCAACATGAATAATCTGAATGTGTAAAATTTAAATGGTTAGTGAATCATTACAAAAAATAAAATAGCAGGTTTCTCCAAAAATACACAATTGTGCTAACTGCTAATATAGAAGTGTTATAATTCCGAGGAACAGTTGATAGCATTTAACAAATGATATTGAACAATATTATATTAGTAAATTAATTTAAAATATTTGTTACTTACATGTTTATAAATTGTATCTGATGATGGATCAAAAACACTAATATTTCGTAATTTAGCATCAATTTTAATATCTGATTTTTTTATTTCAACACATGACTCAAGTTTAGTTATAAGCATATGAGCTAAATCTTCAGCTTCAGATACAATTATAAGTTGTATTTCCCCTATTTTAGCTACTAATTTAAAATCTTTGATGTCTTTATCCTCAGATATTTTTTTATTCACTAAATACATATGTTTTTTTTAATAAATAGCACGAGTCAATATATTTAAATTAAATTATTTCATACATACATTGAAGAACTTTACTTGCAGCAGATTCTTCAAGAATAGTTGACAATGCATTAGAAACTAAATGCATTCTTTTAAGTTTGATAGGTTTTTGAACTTGCGGCGGAGATTCTGAGATATAATTATACTGTTTTTGCATGTTTGTTATATTAGAACTAACATTATTCATCCAATCAAAAAAGTAAAGCAATGCATCTCTATTAGCTGTTGCTAATAACTTAGTAAAGTTTAATTCAAGAAGTTGCAATACATTATCATTTGTATTAAATTCTGGAGAGTTTTTATCTACCTATAAAAATAGATTTTTCAAGACTTTGTCACATTTTAAATAATTATTAAATATAAAATGTATACTCACCAGAGTATACTTCATAAGTAAGAGGTACTGGTTTTCATCTTCATTTGGTGTGTCAACTAAGGGTATAATAGTGTCTTTATAATACTGAGCTAAAAATAGTCTACCCAATTTCAAAGCAATACTCGTATTAAATGATTGCTGTGTTAATGACAGTTCAAGGGTAAGTAAATTAAAGTCTAATAATGGACTTAACCAAGAACCTTTGTCATCATAAGATAATACTTTAATTGACAAGCCTAAAGTTAAAGAAAAACAAGAATACAATTATTTAAAAAATAAACATATAAGTATATAACTAATAATTAAATATCAGCTTAACACTTTGGAGAGTGAATCGGGATTTATTAGTTTACACCCAGGGAGTGAATTAGGAATGACTAACTTGGATAAAGTATTTAAAGTAAAGACGTAAAGTATATTTATGTCTTAAATACGATACCGGTATTTTAGTAAAGACATAAATATACGTCCAATCCTAGCCAGTAGATAGCAGCACACGACTCATAAATTATCGTCAATTTAATACGGACATAACATTATAGATAAAATAAGGTTTTTGTGTAAAACGTAAATATACGTCCATACTCCTCGAGGCGCATTTCAACAAAACGTATATATACGTCCATACTCGTCAAAGGGTTAAGCTAAAAATTATTAATTAATTATATTTTGTGTATTAATCTTACGTTTGAGAACTAATTTAACATCTAATGATGTAAATTGCACATTTACATCGGAAGATTTTTCTGCTTCTTTTCTTTGGCTGGTTAAATTTCTGGTCATATTGAATGAATCAATTTTTTGACGTAATGACATTGCTGAACCAAGTATATCAAAATCCTTAAGAAAAATTAATTTATACATTCAATTTTTAAAAAAAAAGCTATGTTATAATATTTAGTATAACAATAATTTACTTAACCATACAAAAGAAGAATAATATATTAAAATAATTACATGAGGATCATTGTCTGATTCTTGGGCTTTTTTTGGTAAAGGAACACTTAAAAACACTGATAGAGCATCCAAAATGCGATTTTCTGTAATAACATAAAATAATATGAGTAATGATTATATTATAATGTATGTTCAAGACATAGAAAAGACCAAAATAATTAAATATAATTAAAACTATTACTCAATGGTATATATTTCAAATTAAACTATTTATTAATTCATAAAAACACATTTTTTTTATGTTATATTTTATAGAAATTATTATTCACAAATATTTTTAGTAGATGTATTTGAATAAATATATATTACAGCTGATTTCAAAATCCAATTCTATTACATCTAATTCTATTTCGATTAAAGAGTAGATTTTCTCAAATATGCATACAAGAATATCAATAAGTGCAAATTACAGGGAGGCTAAGGGGACTTATCGTCCCCAAAATATCCCATTAGCTCCCTCAAATGTATACAGCGTTTTAATTATGTGAGATCGACCCCCCTCCCGCTCACATTGATGTTAGAAATGTAGCCCCCAATAACATTTTAATGGATTCAACGCTTATGAAGAATGTAAAAATAATTATTTATATTTTATAAAATATACTAACACAGTAACACTACCAACCCCGAAATAATGACAGTTAATGTTAATTTATTTATTGAACAGTAGACAGTTTGATAATATATAACTCACATCTTCCATACATTTAACATCATGAAAATATGTATGTAAAAAATATAAAGTAATTTTAATTTTATCACCTGCAATTTTTATGTCAATAGCTGGTAGTTCTCCAGTCACCTTCAGTAATGGTAAACGAGGATCATCAGTTATTAAACATTTTTCAACTTGAATAGATACAGTGGTTGGCTTCAGAATATAAAGTTCATTTTGAAATGATTCATTAAATTTATTTTTCCACTTGTCACCTTTATTAGCAATTAATATCTAAAAATGAACAGTTATTATTAATATTATTATAACATAGTATTATTTTTAGTATTATTTTCACCTACTTGAGCATTTTCTAATTCAATGTAATAGCGATCATAGCTACGACTTACAATTTCTTGTAAAACTTCAGATTGTGATGCTCCCTTTTTATGCATTGAATGTATACTTACTAAATTATCTGTAGTTTGTGGTTTGGATTTTATTTTCAAACAACCTAAATTAAAAACTAATAAAGACTGGTTTCTGTAAGAAAGAAAATTATGTTAATTAATATTTGCTTATTTTTAATATTTTAAAATAATTCTTACTTTCTGTAAAATCCACCATGTGGTATAACAATGTAAGATGGCATCATATCAATCTTTAATTCAAGCCTTTTATGTTCTTCTATGATATGTTGCATACCTAGAGCAGATTTTTCTTTGATTTCAGCTAGTTTTGTACCAGCTGCAGCTTGTAATCTTTGTAATTAAAAAATAATTTTAAATTAACATAAATTAAAATACAATCTTAATACAATTCAATATACTAATATAACAGAAAAATACTGTAAAAAAAATTGATATGTAAATATCAAAATATATGTATATATAATATATCTCACTTATTTTATTGTCAACTACTAAATTATAAAGCAAATAAAATTAATATTTAACGTACTGTGTTGTAACATTTGATTGTTGTATTGTAAATATATTCATAATTTTAATTATAGTTTGGGCATCATAGACCATTTTTAAAGGTCTAAATGACAATATTACTCTACTATCACAAATTTGATCAAGAGGATTTGTTTCAAACAACAAACTGAATAAATACTTTTGTCTATCAATACTATCTTGATCAACGCTTTGGCTACATGCTAAATCTTGAGCGCTTTTGTATTGATCAAATGATTTAGAGATAATAAGTTTTGGTATTGTATTTAATTGTTGTAAACCTAATACTGATAATGTTTCACCAGAAGCTTCCACTCTGGAATATAAATTATAATATGTTATTAAATGAAAATAATAATATGTAAATAATTGTATTGTAATACTTAATAGCATTAGCTGTTAATCTTCTTTGAAGTTCCAATGAAAATTCTTTAAAACAGACAGTCAAAACTTTTTGTGTAGATGTAAATTCTTCGTCGAAAACAGATATTTCTAATGTATGTAAACAAAATTTAAATATTGTGTCTATAAATGTTTCGGGATATATTGTTGTAGCTGAACTTTCTTGATAACCTATTGCTTTATACAACTTTTCTTTTTCACTAACATTCATAACTTCTTCAAATTGTTTAACTAAAATACAAAAATGAGTTAAAATAAGCTTTTTAACTTTTATTAAAACCGTAAATTACTAATATCTTTTTCTTTTTCTTTATCATTATCATTTTTGGAACGCCAAAAACTGAACCATCCTCGTTCTGCTTCTACTTTTTTTATTTCTTCTTGAATTTTTCCTTCTCTTTCCACCTGTAAATACATATATATACTTAAAATTTTCATAGACTAAAGTTGAGAAGTTTTTGTCTAATTGTTCATCATTAAGAACAATATTAAAAATAATAAGCTAAAAATTAGAAATTGAATACATTTAAAATTTATAAATTTGAACTATATGTGTGTATCCACTTATTTCATATGGAAGAAAATAATAATAAATATATTTGTTAAAGCACACCAGATGGAACAATTAAAAACATACAACGCCAATATTAAAAATTGTGTTTTGGGAAAATATAAGACAAAGAAGAAAATATTTAAAGAATGCATTAAAATGTAACTAAAAATTGTACGCAAGATTCTTACTATATTTTCTACTCTTTGTCTGGTCAAAATAATATTCATCACATCTAAATTATTTTCCAATTCAGATATTCTATTCAATGTTATAGTTGATGGTTTTTTTGATTCTAGTTTTTGTCTGTAAAGAATACTATACTCTTTAATTAATTTCCTATGTGAACTCATGTGAACCCAGTCCCAATTTCTATGTATCCTTCTTACATCTTCTTCCAATACACACTTATATGCAAACTTCCACCTAAATTTAACAAAAAAACAAAAAGTTAACTAAATAAAACATAAACATAAATAATATAATATCATGTTTAATTAAAATAAGTACCTATATCCTAAAAAAACAATAATATTCACATATACCAAAATTTAAATTTTAGTATAATTTGTCATATTATTATTATATTAAAAGAGCACACAACACAAAAAAAAATTGTCTTTATTAAAAAATTATCATCTAGTGTGTTGGTATACATACATACATACATTTTGTGAGTTACCTTTCGGGGAAATTATTTTTAAAATGTTGCTCATTAAGTAATAAAATTAAAAATAATTTGTTTAAACAATATTACCATTCTTTATAGTTTCCTTTATATTCTTTAATTAATGGTCGGTATTTTCTATAAGGCATTGCTTTAGTTAAACGATCTAAAGATTCTGCAGCCATAATCAAATGTTGATATTGAGTTTTACTAATTCCTAAACCATAAAATTATATTATGTAAATAACTTTTGTTTAAAATAAAAATCTATAGTTTATTTAAAAATATTGTATTTACTTATGTTTAAGCTTTCCATGTCAATATAAATAGAATATTTTGGTATTGTATAATCACTACCATCTAATTCTGGTTTTGGATTCATTTTCATTTTAGCTTTAGCGTTAATTGGACCCAACACTAAAATAAAAAGTAATATTTTTCATAAGTAATTACACAAACAATGAAAATATAAACAAATATTTATATAATAACTTACAATATTCATAACCATCAGGTAGAACATCTTTCTTTGGTATTCCATTTATGAAAGACTCATTGTATGTTTCTCTTGGTTGTTCGGTGAATAAATTACCTTTAGAATTCCAATAAACAGCATATCCTTCCATAGAGATAATCTAAGAAAATAACATTTAAAAAAAAATACAAGCCTAACACTTTTTAATAACTATTATAAAAATAATTAATTTTTATTTTTGAATTTTACAAAATTATAACTCACTTTTAAGTTAAAAAAAAAAAGAGGATAAATTTAGTAATGTATTTTGTTAAATTAGTAATATTTAAAATATTTAAATATCTTAAGAAATTACAAATCTACTTTCTAAACACAGTGTCAGTATTGTTTGCAGTTAGGCAGTCAAAACCTAACTAAGGTATTTAATGCTTCATTTTTTTTATTATAATTATTTGATAACAGCCACTAAGGAATGGTGTAGTTTTTTAAAAATCATAATTGCGCCACTGGTGGAAGCCCAAATGTAATACATTTATGGATCATAAAAGAATTCAACGTATTTACAAATTTATAATACAGGAACTGGTGTAAAGTATGATCTACCGGTGGTCAGTGATCTACATTTTAACGTTTACAGTATTAATAATAACAGTAACAAAATGTCGAAATACATATTATTATAACTTGTATCAACTATGCTTCTTAAAATGTACCTACCTTAAAGATCATTGCTAGTGGATCTTGGCCTTTATCAATAAATCTATTCCAATTTGAATCAGTCGAATGAGAAGTTATATCATAAAGTGTACAACCAAAAGAAAATGGATTATTCGGAAATGTTACTCGGTCTTCATATCTAATATGGATTGTTTTAATATTGACTTGCACATTTCTGATAATCTGAGTAGCCAACTTTTCAACAAAAGAATCTTTTACATTATCTTGATCCAGTTCTAAAAAATAATTTTTCAATGATATTAAATATAAACAATCAATGTCCAATGAGTAATAAATAAAAAAAAAGTTTGAGCCAAAAATTTCAACTGTGTAAACATGACAAAAAGATTCAAAGTATTTTAAAATTATAAATATTATGAATTATGCATCGAAATTCTTATTTTAATATTTGATGGAAATTTCTTGAGGGAATAAAATATATAAATGTTATGAAACATTTAATGTTGAAACAAATTAACAGCAAAATTTTGAAACAAATGATTAAAAAAATGTTTTTCACAAATTATCATTTAATAGTATTTATGCATATCTACTTAATTTTTTAGTTTATATTGTGATTATTGCACATACTATTTTTTTGTTGATCCAACAACTTAATATTCTCTATTCTTAAAATTTCATTTTGTTTTGCTGTTTGTTTGTTTTTCTCTTCTTTTTCCGCATCATATGTAACATCTTGTGTTGGAACAACAAGTAAGAAAAGACTATCAATGGATGCTTCTACTGAACCGCTATAAAGATTTTTCCATGGTATTTTTAACACCAACTTGCCTATGTAACAAAGAATAACATCAACATATATAAGTACTTAACACAATAGAATTTAATAGAATTAAAGTAATTTAAGTTTACCAAGATGTCCATAAATAGTTCTGACAGGTAGGTCTAAACTATCTAAACATGTTTCTTTTAGTTTAAGATCTCTTAAAACAACATCTCCTATAACAAACATTTATTATTATTTATTAAATTTTATAATATATCATTCTCTGTTCAGGTTAAAAGTATACTGGTTTTGCACATGCAGACGGAGATACAAAACCTGTGGGACCCCCTAGGCAACTACTAGACACTTTTTCATTGGATGTTAAATATTGGCAATCATTGTCTATCACAAGTCGACAATGACACCTATAGGTGGGTATTATATGCAACACAAACAATTTTTGTCGGCTGTGCAATATACTCTTATCCTGGATAGAATATAGGTTTTAAATTAATTTATAATACTTTGCTGAAACATTGCAATTTATCAGATAGTTGTGTGTATTTAATATTTAAACATAATCTATTAATTAGTTTTGAACTCAATCACAATAATTAATGCTACTAATTTCACTAATTTATGTAAAATACTAAAATATCATAATTTTGTTTCAGTAATAAGATATTATACATTAAAAATAGACCCTTATAAATAACTACTCGTGGCACTAAATTTATGAATTTGAAATATACAAAGACAGATTAAAAGGATAATTGAGTTTTGACAAAACCAGTAAGATAAAATCCTTCTGTTCTGTTCTGTCTCGTTAATTTGGAAATCAATGTGTATAAATCAAACAGACTTCTATAGTATTTAATAATGAAAACTAGGAACAAATAATTGACTATAAAAATAGTTCTTATAGAGATAAGATAATTATTTAAGAAGCAAATAAAATTTAACAACATAATTGGTTTTTATTGATAGTGTTTAACTTAGTTGAACTTCAACACAATCTACATATTTTTAAAACTATCAACGTATTTCAATTATTATGAAACGCAACAATAATAATTTATACTCCATTCTGATTAAGATTGAACCGGCGGCTCGACCAAAACACGTTTTTTTCGCGCATTTCGGACGTTGGTGGGAGCGTATGCACGGCGGCCAACACCGGCGCCGACGATCGACGACAGCGGGCGATGACTGTCGGCCAATCACAGAACGCATAGCCATTGCATAGGGGGTCAGGCACTGTTTGGCGGCTCTGTCTGCATGCGCGAAGCCGGTTCAATCTTAACCTGAACGGATTCTAGAGTAATATAATAATATAGGTGTGACTGACATGTTTAATAAATAAATATGATAAAAACAATAACATTCTTTTACTTTAAATTTAGTTTATTCAAGTCTTTGGTGTTTTGTTTAAATAACATTTATTACTAACTTATATTAATCAAAATAAATTATCAACAAGTCAACAAGTAAAATAAACATGATATATTTTTGATAAACACATAATAAACAATTATCATAGGTAACTCCGAATTTCAATGCATTTTAAAAGTATAATATTATTTTGTACACGTAATGGAGTATAAAGTTACCCATTATTATCTCAGTAATATTTGAATAATTAAGTTTAATTAACACAATTATTTATTTGTTAAAAAAATATTATTTTTAATAGTCAAAATATACAAACTGTAAAAATATAAAGTGAAAAAGAAATAAATCAGGCGGTTAAACTATATGAAAGATGCACTTGGTTAAAGTTTAGGTTTGATAGTCGATAGTAGATTATATTATATAAAATATATACTATATTTAGAAGTTGAGATCTTAAAAATATCAAAATTAATTAAATTACATAATGGCAATCAAGAAATATTGTAATCAATCATTTTTATTTGTTTATTAATAGGCAATTGTATACACAATACAAAAATGTTTTAAGCCACCTTAATACGTTCACTGTGTATACTTTGTCATGACCCTGAAAAAATAGGTTTTAAAAATTTTTCCTAAAAATTGAAAAAATAAAATATCAGTGTAAGGCTTGCACTTGTTTATGAAATAATGTTTATAGAATACGCTGACGAGAAACAAAATGTTTAATCGTAATATTGACTAAATTGTAATGCATTTTATAACAAGGTACATGATTCGAATTGGCATTTTCAGCAAATGCAAACCATTTGGCATCATCTATAGTGAATGTGTTCAACTTTCAATCAGTATCATAAACGATAAAATTATTATTAGGTATATGAAAATATCAATTTACTAGAAAAGAAAAATATTCTTTATTCATTGAAATTGTTTAGAGTGTTAAATATAATAATAATAAAATATAATAACAATCTCAATAGATTATTTTTTATATAATATGTTTTAGTATTGTAATAATAATAATATGATTTGAAAAATAATATAACAAATCAATCTTATACAGATTTGAAATTATAAAAAATGATATTTAAGATAAAATTATGAGTAAAAAACATTAGAAATAGCGCTTTAACCAAAATACTATAACAAAAAATTATGACATTACCTATATTAAAAACTTAAATAAAAAGCATTTATTTAATTTTACTTTTTAACTTGTGAAGGCAGCTAAAAAAAAATATATTATATCAAATTAAAACAGACAAAACAATATACCAGGGGTCGAAAAGAAAAACTATTTTAAGGGTTGTACAAAAAAAATTAGGTACCTACTCAAAAATGTTATTGAATATTTTTGAAATAGTAAAATAGTTAATTGCGTTTTAAGCTAGAAGTAATGTTTATTATTGCTACTCCTATCAATTTATTTAAGAAGTGTACAAATTTTTACTCACCACCCCATATTCCAATATTCAGCTGAGAACTATCTAAATTCTCAACATATTCACCAATAAACCTGTTGAGCACATCAGCCACCAAAGATTCAAACACCATGATTTCATATGAATTTTGAGATTATTGATTAAAATCAAATATAGTATAACACATCATCACTAAATAATTCAGAAACAATATTTAAACTTCCATATAAATATAAAATAATACAATTAACTATACATACAATATAAATTAATTAAAACTGTTTTACTTACAGAAGTGTAGTATAGTATGGAATAAAAGTACAAGTATATTAAATGTATATATAGGTACTATATTACTAAATCTATAATACACAATTAATGAAAGTTTGATGACATAATCATAGAATTTTAGTTATAGGAATCTACGAATTGAATAATAAAAATTAGTAAAATAATAGATAACGGTTGATAAAAAACAAGCTTTTATCAGTTAGTAACATTATTTTATGGCAACATTGCCAACCTTAGTTTGAGATTGAGATTTTCGGTGCTTTGAGTATTGAACACGGACGTACATACGTACGTACGTCCGTGGTATTGAATTTAAATAAATAATAAACATGAAATGCTGTAAAGTGTAAACATTTATTATATTATTATCGACTATCGTCATCACCAAATGACAAAGACCACAATATTTATTACTACTATATTAAATACTCATTACTTATTAGTTTATACTTATTATTACTTTATTACATAAAATGTTAAATTACATTTATATAAACTTAATTCGTAATTCATACCACAGGGCACGCTGGTACAGACATTGTTGATGATATTAAATATTTTAAATATTAATATTAATTCAATATGTTTTTTGTATGCCGGTGATTCCAATATTTTTTTTTATAGTGGTAGTAGCCTATAAGTTACTAGTTATATAGCTATAAAAAAAATGTCTTCTTCACGAAATTTAATTATTAAATTAATATTAGTTATTATTTATGTTTGAAAGTTTCCGCAGTATACATTATTAAGCAAGATACCTTAAAAAAAGTATCGCGATACGCCGATTACTATTATATACTCTTTAAATTATTAAAAAAAAATCGGCCCTATACTATTAAAAGTTACAACCTAAACTTTAGAATTTTATTTATGATTTTTAGTGGGTAATACCAGGGGTATGAAACTCGGTGAAATAGCCGAATCGAGCGATTGTGGCCTTGAATACGGTCTCCAGGGAGGCGTGGCATACGTGAAATAGTGAATGGTAAACAAGCCGACCCCGCGTAGCGTATCCCGCTATAGTCTTGGAACCGTTATCATAATATTGGTAACCATGGGTCTAATATCATGTTGATGCGTGGAACCGTTTTCATGTTTTTCCTAGTTTCAGACTTCAGATCATAGGTAACCAAGCCCCAATCAGCTGATCGAGTTTCGCTTCCATATTGTTCTATGCAAGGTGGATATATATATATATATATACATCCACCTTGGTTCTATGCTACAACTGATTTGTGGTTGGTGTATTTTCTTATTATATTTCTCATTTTATTTATTCTTTGACGAGTGACGACTGGCGACTGGTGGTGATTGGAGTGAGGAGAAGAGTGTTTGCCGTGTTTGAGGGTTGAGTTTCGTACTTGCGTGGTTATCGAAATTAGTACTATTACCATTTAATATTTATCAGTTACTAGTTGCGTCCTATTTTTCACATTAACAAATTGACGGTTATTATTCAGCGTTAAGAAATAAGAGAATAAGACGTAAAGTGTAGTTTACACTACACTGGGGCGTATAGGTTTAAATTCCGAAATTTATTCTTACTGTGAAGTGTAAACTGCGTTATAATAACTAGAGTTATCTAGTGACTCGGAACTCTTCTAATTTGTCAAAAGCAAAAAGGTGAGCTTCAGAAATTAGTTTGTTTATTTCATTTTTTCCCATACTTTGCTTTAATTTTTTTATTTAGAGATCAACCAAAAAATCTAATACTACAATTTTTTATTAGAAAATAGAAACTAGAAACTTAATATATGTATGGGTTATTATTGAGTCATAGATATACATTTTAGTCTTGAATTAACCAGAATCCGTAACACATTTAAAACCCTTAAAAATTCAAACACCCAAAACCCATATAACTCAAATGATTCTTTTTTCTAAACACTCAAATTAACATTCATTATTAATTAATTAACCAAATAAAACTTTAAGGTTTACTTGAAACCCGAATAATTTTTTATTTTACAATCTTTATGTATCATTTTATATATTATATTTTATGTAGTTTATTATTCGTTTAAAAATAATAACTAAAAAATATTATGTTTCTTCTGAATTACTAAACACCAGTATAAATCGATATTAATCCCAATAATAACGATTATTAACACCCAAATGTTTGTTTGAATTTTTTATTCTGGTGTTTAACCCGAAACCCGGATAAATCATTCGGGCGCAAAGTTCTAATATTAGTTAATACCTACAACATATATTTTTGTTTTAAAGGTTAGCGAAAATTCATCATTATGAGCAAGCGCAGAGCAGGTAATGAACTAACCAAAGACAATTGGGATGAGGAAGAAGAAAAAGTAGACCCAGGAATATTTAAGGTTGCAGACGAATCTGTATTAAAAAACCGAGTTCTGAAAAGAGCAAAAAGAACATTACAAAGAGACGAATCTGGTGAACTAAAACCAATATTTTCTGGATTTTCGGGATTCAACAATCTAACCAGTAATCTAAATTCCAAACAAGCATTTTCTTTTTTGTCAAAATCAAATGACACACCGAGTGAGAGTGGAAATCATCCATCTGCATCAACGATTAATTCATTGACCACATCTAGTAGCTTAACAGTTTCAGAAAGTAACAGTTCCAAAAGTTCAACTCCGCCAAATGTAAATCATATTATGGTGATGAAACTTAACGAGGCATTTGTTAAATTTATTACAAATGCTGTGCAGAAAAATCCACATTGTGTGCTAACTCCTACATTGAAAGACTATGAAAAAAAAATTAACAGATTTATTGATATTTCTAGTTGCAAAACAGTTACTCCTGATTCTTCAACAGGTCCTACTGAAGGTTTGCATATTTATATCCATAATATTTATGTTATACAGTAGATTCTCATTATGTCAAACGTTGATATCCCAAACACAATTGAAATACCTCTATCAAGTAATATTAACATTACATTAATCTTATTTCTAATTCTTTTTTCTGTTTCCCTTTAGTTACACAACGAGAGTTTACTGTATATGTATTTTTAATTTAAGGTTAGGTTAACAACTATGAAAAATGTAGGGATCTATACTCCTTTTCAAAAGAGAATATACCGCTCTCGCACATGTCGAATGATTCGATTTTTGCGTCGAGAACCACTTAATTACACCAACAATAAAAAATTGGTGGGGAATGCGCGTCACCGACCTGTACATTCTCTTTTGAAAAGGAGTATAGTTACTATTTTTTTCTGAGAATGTTAATAAAAATAGTAAAATTAATTTTTTAATAGTTATTAGTATAATTCTAACAATCTAACATATTTAATGTAGAATAAAATACAATTTTCATAAGTAAGTAAGTAAGTTATGATATACATTACAGTTTAAATGTAAGCATATCCAATAAATTCTGGACCGATGATAAAATATATGTCCCATATCTAGAAATTTACACTTGCTAACTATTTATCATTGTCTGTAGTGTAAAAACTTAATTAATACTATTGTTTTGGGAAGTTATGGATCAATTCATTGAGTTTTAAAGTTATCGTCCATTTTAAATGATTTATATTAATATATTAATAAAATGTTTCAGGATCTCCTCAAATATCAGTAATGGAAAGTAAAATAACACGTACAAAGAACTCTGATGAAGTAAAAAATAATTCTGTCAATGTCCAGGGAAGTGAAGCTAGTTTTACAAATCCAACTGGCAATAATTCTAACAATGAACAATTGCTTAGTTATGGTAATAAAAGCCAAGACACTAATGCCAAAGAATCAAGTTCAAATATCTTGAAACTTGATAATAAGAAGGTCACAGAACATACAGAAAAAAAAGATGTTGAAACAAAATTACAACCATCTTCTTCAGAAAAATCGAAGAATTCACTGACAACACACAAGTTGGGCGATTTCAAATTTGACAAACAGTCATTGTCATTTTGTTTTACTGGCAAATCTCCTGACTTTAAATTTAGGGATAAAAAGGCGGTAGCCGCAGAAAAACCTATTGTATGCAAGACATTAAACACAAAGCCTCCATTTAATTTCGGAAGTACCCTACCGTCATTTTCATTTAAACCTACAGAACAAAATTCCAAGCCATTCTTTAGTTTTGGATCAAAATCGCCTACCTTGACAGTTTCCTCTGAAAATTTGAAGAAGGAATCTCAAAAACCAATAGATGGAGATGAGGATCAACCACCAGTTGTAAATTTTACACCTATTAAAGAGAGCGATGCAGTTTTTGAGTCTAAAAGTAAACTATTTTGTTTTAAAAATGGTAAATATGAAGAACTCGGGGTTGGTCAATTGTATTTAAAACCAGTAGATGATAAAAAAATACAATTGATTATGAGGAATGATAGTGCCTTGGGAACTATTATGGCAAATACGTTACTGAATGAATCTGTTAATTTTACTAAACGCAATGCAAAAAATGTTCAATTAACATGTGTTCTTGATCCTACAAAAAGTACCAAACCACAAACGGTTCTATTCAAATTTAAGGATTCACAAATCACCGATACATTTGAAAACGAACTAAACAAATTAAAAAAGTAGTTCGAATTTTAAGTTTTCAGATTAAAAATAATTGATTTTCATATTTGTATAATTTAATATTTTTCCAGACTATTATATAGATTATTAAGGATACATACAATTGTGGGATAAGTTATATTGATTAGAGTAGGTTTCATTCATATTAAATAAACAATAAATAAAATAACTGGTGTTTTAATTATTAACCACCGTGTAATGTTGATATAAATGTAATATTGTCATTATTCTTAATACAATATTTTAAATCGCCCAAGAGTTCCCAATCTTGGTCATTAACAGCTACAATGATGCCTGGCCTCACAGTGTTGCCCTTCATAAACAAATCACATTTGTCTTTGTCGACCAATATATTGTCTTTAATCCAGAACAACAGCATTCCTAGTGTCCAAGGATTTTCAGTTTCAGGCAATACCACTTTGTGCTTCTTTATGTTGTTAAATAGAATTTGAAGTCCACTTGTAAATTCGGTGGTTATGTTCAGTCCCTTTTCCATTATTTTCTAAAAATCTAAACGAAAAATGTCAGCTACATTTAAATTACCTACGAGGAAATGAACATTTAATACAATGTATACTACTCTGTTACCTGTTGGTACTGAGTTCAAGTTTTTATATTTATTGAATTAAAATACCACTAGTACGACGTTTCGAGGTATGTGCATTTATTTTTATAAATTATATTCAAGTTTAAACGTAGTTGTAAATGTAAAACAGGATAAATGAGAATTGAAATTATTAATTTAAAAAAAACTCAGGATTAATAAATTATTATAAAACATTCTAAAATATTAACTTTTTGATGATATTATTTATGATAATACGCAGAATAACAACATGGTAAGGTTTGTTAGGAATATTTGATAAGATAATTCAGGGACTCCAAAATGGGCGATTGTAAGCTCGACCCATTTTTTTTTTCAAAAATGATTAAAAATCCGTATTTGAGGGGGTTGTTATAGATAACTTTTTTTGTAGTTGATGAATTTAATTTATGAAACTAATATTATTTACAATTTACCATGTTTCCCTAATAATAAGATAACTATATTATCATAAGATATTATGCACAGATAATAGATATTATCTAGACCGTGATATTATGTTTGTATCACGGACTACTCATAGACCTTATACTAGTATAAGGTCTATGGGACTACTACAGTCCGTGGTTTGTAATGTTATATAATACATATTATACCAATCTTTAACCACAGAATAGATAAAATCAGAATGGAGTCCATTTGTAAACAATAAATAATTTTGTTTGTAAACAATAAATAATTAGATAGGTATGTCCAAAAACATATAAAAAATAACTAAAATAATGAGACAGTTTAAATATAAAATACAAATAAGAAATGTCTACAAATTAAAATTTAAAAAAAATCATCTTTTCAAAATTATTGCTTTTTAACCTATTTCGTTTTTCAGTTATTGTTTAGTATGTACCTAGGTACTATGTAATCCACTAAATACTAAATATTAACTTGATAAAATATTAAAATAATAAATAGTTACTAGCAGTCTGAATTGCATTTTTTTTTTAATAATTTTTTTTAATAATAAAATATAATATACGTATTTGTAATTAAATATTAATAATGTGGTAAATGGTAATTATACTATTATAGATACTAATTAACGTTTAAAAAATATATTGTAGTCGGAGGATTCCAAACCGACCAAACCTGGTAAATATTAGCGGGGAAAAAACAATATTATTTTAAAATTTGTATATCAGCCCATGTCATAATTAATAATTATTATTATTATTAATTAATAAATAGATTTTTATATCATAAGCTGATAACGTTTATCTAATAATATCTATGGAGTCGAGCCTCAGGAGTTCAATAACATAATAAACATGTTGTGAATTGGAAGAAGAGTCGAGAGTCGACCCACTGATTCGATTCATTAAACTGAGCTGAATTGAATGATTCGACTCAGCGGAATGAGTTGAAATTCCCATCCTTTCATAATTTCATCTATTCTGTGCTTTAACCTTATACCATTGATGAAATATAATTTAATCGTGCGAAGACGAATTTTGCTGGCATTTATTTAGCTATGTATAATAAATTTGTAAAAATTGATATTTTATCGACGGAACTACGAAAGACAATATTATTTATAACCCGTGTAATGTGTTGTCGTTTTTACCCGAAGTCGGCTATTGATGCATAATATTATAAAATATTATGTCATATATTCCCAATATAATTGACGTGTAAACTCTGCCTGAATGAAAATAATACGCCCAATTAATAGAAAAAAGATTGCTTAATAATATTCCCAGATCTTTTCATATCTAATTAATAAAATTTTTGAGATTCATAGCATTACACAGAGCGCAGAACGCAGAAAAACTATGTCACGATGATGAGGAGGCGATTCTATCGTTATCCTCCAAAAACGATTTCGTTTAATTTTAATTTTCAAATTATTAGAAAATATAATAATATTATTAAAAAATTGTTTGTAAATTCGTTATGGTAATAATATTATATAATTATTAATGTATAATGTAATATTATATGCGTTATTTATTATTTTCAGATTAAATTATGTCATGCTTATTATATTAATATATTTTATTGATGAAAATGATTGGGCCGACTTTACAATCGACCTTTTCATTACCTGCCATTACTGGGCCGAATTTTCAACAAAAAAGGCAATCATTGCCAGTGAGCCCAGGTTACATTTTCCCTCCAAAATATTATTTGTCAACGATTAAATCAGTCAAGTAATCAATGTTGTCTCGTCATGGTTGCATCTACGTGGCTACGATATATCTTAATTCGTGCTACGTGCATATTACATGTCCACATCAATATAGTGAGTTTAGTAGTGACGACCATAATAATTATTAATTTCGCCGCAGAGGGGAGACTAACGGGCTTAACGGGCTGAATTAAAAAATAAGGTATTAGTAAATACTTTAATAAATAAATGATTGATTTTGTTTGTATGATTTTCTTATATTTTTAAGTGAATATATTATATGGGGGTGTGGGGGCATCGCCCCCACGGGTTACTTTTCATGTAATTCAAGTGGGGGATGCAGCCTCCCCCCCAACATTTCAGCCCTAGTTGCGCCACTGGGTAAAAGTATGAACAAGTATACTTGTATGAAAGACCCTGTATTAAATTTTCTAGTTTTAGGTTATACAAATTTAATATTTTATAAGTTTTGAACTACAAATTAACTGTGGTTTTGACAAAATTTGAACTTTAAATGCTTATAAAAAATAACCATACCTGTATTATTATAACTTTTTCGAAAAATAATTATCAAGTTACAACTGTCAACTAAAGTAAGCAAGACGTAAATTTCATATATGTATCTTACCAGAATGAATTCTTTTTTCAAAAACCAATGTATTTGCATACCAATTTTCATAAATTATCTGTTATTTTACGGTAAAAGTATAAACTACTTGTATGAAAGACCTTAGCTAAACACATTTAATATTTTATAAGTTTTGAACTCAAATTAACTGTGGTTTGAGTACTTTTGACGAAATTTGAAGTTTAAATGCTTATAAAAAAATAACCATGATGCCTATGTATCGTTAATATTTTAATTTTTAGCTATAAAAAAAACTTATGTATTATATTTTTAAGCTTTTTGACCGGATAAATAATTTTTTATTAACATTTATAGAAAAAAAAATTTAATTAATCAATTACAATCCAAGTGAGGACGGTATAACCAAGCTGGTTACCAAACAATTTTAATAAATTTTAATTTTTTTTCTCCAATTATTTTAAAAAGCACTGAGCATTTTTCAATTTCGACCTGCTAAAAGTATCAACTAGGTCCAATTTGCTTACAAAAACATACGTCGGGCATCGAAGCTTACGATCAGAGCATTTTTTCTACCAGAAAAGTTGAAAAGATACAAACATTTTAAAATATCTCAAATAAACGTCTGAAATCATTAGACTGGACAAAAAAAATTACTTATTTTCAAGCCCCCCCCCCCCCCCAATTGAAAAATACTGCGTACGCTACTGGTTGGCGTGGAACTTTTAATTTGAGCTTTGAAGGTATATAATAATTAATAGATAATAAACATTATAGTATTTAATATTTTGAAATAAATTCTATTCCTGCTTAGATGGATCGTATACCTACCTACAATCATATACAAACATCCCCCACCCAGACATGGCAGATACCTATAGTGTTTATTGTTTAGTATGTACTATGTAATCAAATTATTCAAATACATTTTTTTTTATTCAAATACATATTTTTTTATTTAAATACCTATTACCTACTGTTTTAAATACTTTAAAAAAAAATTATTCCTAACCCGCGTAAATGGTTCCCAAGTTCCAATCATTCCAAACCTGGCAAATTCATATCTAATATGAAGTAATATCTGTGGAGTCGAGCCTCAAGATTTGAATATAATAAACAGGTTGTGAATTGGAGGAGTTGAGAGTCGACTCACTGATTTGACTCATTAAATTGAGCTGAGTCGAACTCAGCAGAATGAGTTGAAATTCCAATCCCTAAATTACCTACGGGTGCCACTTGAAAATCTACTAAAAACAACTCACACGTGTTTCACCTTACAGAACTCTCCCCCACAGTTTAAAAAACCACCCAATGGCCTAAGTTGCAACGGGTTAAATAATAATAAAAATCATATACAACCTCAAGGTTTAGACAATAGATTGTTTACTTACAGCCACGAAGACTATAGACACGATTTAAGATATACCTTATAGTATTATAGCTGTTATATTAATTAAGTTTTATTGATTTTATCTTAAATCGTGCTATAGAGATTAGAGATTAGCAACTCTGTGATATAGTATTGTGTTTTTTAGTTGTGTTTGGTAACCCCTGTATTATATTATCAAATACTATACTCGTGATACTACAAGTAGCAGTTGTCAGTTGAAACTTAAGATTTTAGAACCGGGACATGCTTGATGCGTGTTTATAGTTTTTGTCCAAGTATACTGTTCAATATTTCACCCGTATTTCTTCCTCTATTAATTACTATCCTTCATAATTAGTGACTATTTTTCAAGAACAACAAATGTCATGGGGCCGATTCCAGTGGACCGTATTATAAGCATAAGCAGTGAAGACCATGTAAATATTTTTTTACTCTAAATTAATATTTTTATTGATGATTTTAAGAGCGTGATAAATTTTAACAAATAGGCACACAAAGCTGAGAACATACTTAACGTCTCAGATTCACATCATACGTGGCGTTGTAAATCAGGTGAAAAACAAGCCACAGTCATTCTTCAATTTTTGAAACCGTCTGTTATTAGTTCTATTGACGTTGGAAATGATAATTCTGCTTTTGTAGAAATATTTGTAGGAAAATCTACGTCTGACGAATTTCAAGTAAACATTGCATAAACAATAAATTGATTGTACAATACATGTACCTAACTTTTAATTTATTCTATAACCTTTACATTGTAGGTACTATTGGTAACTTCTTCTTTGATGACATTGCATGAATGTAAAAATGGATTAAATGTAAATAAAATCCGTTTCTTTGACACCGATCACCTATCTTTGGCATCTAAGGAATCATGGGATAGAGTAAAAATTGTGTGTACACAACCATACATTAAACAGAGCAAATATGGTTTATCATTTGTGACATTTCATTCTAAAGATATACCACGGAAAGAGCCTATCCAATCTCAGTCTATTCAGTTAGGATCATTTACATTAAGAAACGAAGATGAGTCTGATGATATTTCGTCTGCTGGTCGATTATTTTCCAAGCGTAATGAAAATAAAGATGTTGTGAGGATGCCAGAATCACCAGTTAATCGTCTACTTGCAATACATAAAAAAAACTTGGAAACGGGAAAACATAAAAATGCTAATTCTACAAATATCAATATTAAAACACCTTTAATGAATCAAATAAACTCCGAATCTCCAAAAGATTCTATAAATCCAAAAAACATTGACTTAAATTTTAAAAAGAATGACACAATTACAATGGCAGCTGTTAAAAATACAGGTAGAGTAATATCCATGTAAAATATAATATAATACAAAACATGTTAAAAATTAAAAAATTTGTTTTCTTAAAGGAGCTCAAAACACAGTTTTTTTATTTAAAAAAATGTTCAATTCTAAGAATAATGAAATAGGTTTTGCGCTTTTACTCACATAGTCACATTATTCAATAAGTTGTGAGTATTTGAAAAAAGACCCGTGCCGTCATTGGGTTCAGCTCATCATAGTTGCCTATCTTATACATATAAAAGTTCCTCGCTTCACACAAAGATTTACCAACCTAAAAATTTTATTTTTGAAAATTAATTTACCTATAAATATCATTTTGAGCGGATAAGATTTGTTAGTCTGAATATTTTATATTGGTATTTTTTATTATAGCCTTTAAGTTAAATAATTATAATTTTTTATTCATTTCTATGGTTACAAACAAAGCGTTAGAAATTAAAATTCCTTTTTAGCGAATTTTCGTAATTCGGCATTGTTTTTCCCATAGCATTAAATAATTATTGAGAAAATTGAAAAATAACCTTTCTAAAGTACTGTCTTGATCCAATTTGCTAAAAGATAAGATACTATATTTTGTTGAAATCGAATTACTTATTCTGTAAGAAATTTTGTATACAGGATAAAAAAAAAAAACTTGTAAAACCACTAGCTCTGTTCAGAATCTAAAATTATATCGTAGCTTACTATTGTAAGTTTATAGAATATAGAATGTATTGAAACATTTTTTGATTATTAATAAGTAATAATATTCTGCATTCGGGGAAAAATATTTTTGGGTTGTATTACTTTAGGTAAGAAATTTGTGAAAAAATATTCACCCTGCAGGTTAAAAACCCCTTTATTGTCTTAAAGTTTGATTTTTGTTGACATTTTCTTGTTTAGGATAATTAAATAAATCAAATTTTTTTATTAAACTAACTTAAATTAAAAAATAAATTTATTCTTAAACATACAAATAATAAATAATTGTATGACTATAAGTTTAAACTAACAATACAAATTAGGTGAACTAAACCTATTTTTGTACTTGCTCAAACTAGTCAATATGTCATATTAACATTTTTATCAGTAGTTGGTACCAATAAAATGCAACTTATTGAAAGGGTTTACCCTAGATCATATATTATGGATGGAGCCATGTCCGCCTTGCCTGTGTAAACAATTTGATGCATATAGAAGTGACTAGTCTCTGACTGAGGTGCTTGATGTGCGCCTGCATGAGTCAAACCGTCACATTTTTAGCTGTTGGCTTATATTTAGATAGATAAATATGCAACATTTCTCTTCACACATGTGCACATCTAGCATCTCAGTTAGAAACTTTTCACCAATTTATTGCTTCAAGTTATCAGGACATAGATTCATCCATAGTACCTATATGATCTAAGGGTTATATACTTAAATGCGTAGGTATTTCAATTTTTCAATTATATTTATAAAATATTATATTATAATGTACTATACAAAACAATTCTGCCACTAGCATGAACATTTTTTCTGAGGTGTTTTTTACAACTACCTACCACAATAAGCATATTATATAAATATTATTTTTTTGAAGAGGTTAAAAAGAAAGAATCAAGTCCATCATCATCACACTTGCAACCTTCCAGAAAAAAAATTAAATTAATGAAAAACCCATTACCAATAACCAAACCGTTCAGCGAATTATTGAACAATGTTGTATTTGTAATGAGTGGTTATGAAAATCCATATCGTAGTAACATACGTTCAAAAGCTTTGGAAATGGGTGCCAAATACAAACATAATTGGGATCTATCGTGTACACATCTAATGTAAGTAATACAAATTAAATGTATTAAAAACCACTTACACACTCAAAACTGTTTTCCTTGATATGTATACATTTTAATATATATTTTTATAGATGTGCTTTTATAAATACTCCGAAGTATCATGAATGTAAAAGACAAGGAACCTATCGTATAGTAAAAAGTGATTGGATTGATAAATGTCATTCAAATAGATGTCGATTTCCGTGGAGAAGGTAGTTTTCATAATAAAATATATTCTACCATACTACTAAAAGTAACTTATATTTTAGGTATGCTTTGGATAAATTGGAACAAAATAAACCTGAGAGTGAAGATGAAATATGTGCACATACTGATTCAGTTGAAACTGATGATAGTGATGATGAATGGAATAGTGTTTCTGCTAAGTACTACAAAAAACATTTTTAAAAACAATTTAGTACAATTTGAGAATTTTAACTTAAGCTATTTAACTTTCTGTTATACAAAAGGCCTGTACCCTCAACATCACAATCAAATAGTTCTGAAAATCAGCAAAATACAATAACAACATCACTATATGATTTAGATACTGACATTGATTCAGATTTAGATATTCCTAAAGATATATTGGCTGATGAAAGCATTGTACCATTGCCATTTATAGATGATATATTTCGTGGTTGTTCATTTTATTTATCTAGCAATTTAAAACCTTCACTAAAACAAGAATGTCATCGCTACATTATAGCACTTGAGGGGTAATACTTTGTATAGATAACACATAGTATTTTTTTTTGTGTATTTATTATTTTTTTTTTTTTATGTAGAAAATTCAGTGAAAAGAATAAATGTGATTATATTGTTTCAACTGATGCAAATGATTTACAGGTAAGACATTAATTTAATGTTTGAATTTTATTTTAATATTATTTTAAATATACATTTTTTTAGTTTAAGAATTCTGTTACTCCACAGTGGATTTGGGATTGTTATGATGCAAGAAAAATATTACCGTTAATATGAAACTTGTGTTTCTATTGCAAAAAAAAAAGAAAATGTAATAATTTAATTCCCTGTACTTTAAGGTGTTATGTAAAACTTGTGCTTGTGTTAAATTGAAATAGACAATGGTTATTCATAATAATTATTACTAATCATACGTAATGTTGTATATTATATTTATTTTTTAAAAGTGTTGTAAGATAACAATTAATAAACTATATTTTATTATGGTATAGTTTTTGTTGATTAAGGGACACTGGATTTATTTAACTAATATTCTTAAAGCAAGATGTCAATATTTAATAATTGTTTACTCGTAATTTCAGGGAAACATGCGCTGTGATATGCATCGTATATAAATAACTGTATATTCTCCGTTCACCGGGATAATGTGGTTACTTACGCACATACAAATGGAACTGAGAAGTGTGGATTTAGGTGGTTGCGGCAAGTTATGACCGGCTTTGGATTGTGCGCAACCACTTTCTGTCGTCAAACAGAGTATACTTGCCATGAACTAAAATGTATCTATAATATTTTTTATAGTACCTACGTCCTACAAATAATTTGGTTTTTATTTTCATTTATTGATTTCATAATAATTAGCAAGTTTAGATTGTAGTGGTCACATACCGCTGCTAAATCTTCATCTACTAATTAATAACCTGACTGTTTTTTAGATACCTAGGTATATTTAAAGTTTGGTTTATTCGTTAAATATAGTTTTTATGTCTGCATTTTTTAGTATTGTTTCTAAATGAGTATAAACCACTATCTCCGTCACTGTTTACTTGGGTGTCTGTCTATAGTTTTGTAATTAAAAATGATATATCCTGTTCTTTATTATAATATTATTTAACTTAGTTATATACCTCATTTTTGAATATTATATTTGATATGCATCAAATTTATAGGTAACTCTGATTTTATGTCTTTCATTGACAGTGCTCTATTGTTAATAAATTAATAATTACTCTGAATTGTCCGATCAAATCTATTCTATTTAATATTGGTGTAAATAAGTATTCTACAACTCCTGCAAATGTTTGTACAAAAGTATGGTTTCCAATATTATTTTTTTTATGATATTTCACCTAATGTTGTTAATGGGCTACCGTTTGCTGTGGGTAATGTTATACCGGTGGGTAATATGTTATCTGTGTTTATTATACTAGTCTAGGAGCTACTGAGGTTTTGACCTCACCTGTTTTAGCTTCCTTGAAATGTGTATAGCTAATAGAATCGGGCCTGCTAAGTACGATAGAAAAATCAGTTTTTGTATGATTAAGATCTCCCGAACTAACCGATTTTTCTATCGTATCAGCAGGCGATATGTTCTTTTCTTGAACCTTTAGTTGTGAACTTGTGAACCTATTTTAAAATAATATCAAAATATGCAACATTTCATCCATGTGGTAGATGAGTAGGAATTATATAGTTGTAAAATATTTAATTATTGTATCTAGATTTTAGAGTTTACTGTCACTGTAGACTATCCCAAAAATCTTTGTAAATACTAATGATTAAAATGAGATGTACCTAGGTATAACTATAAAGTATTGCCCGGCGTATAGTGTAGGCAAAATAGGTACATTACCGCATTGTTCATTATTGTCAATATTTTTTTAAGTAGGTACACTATTTTGTTGCTAATCGCAATTCGCAATGCCGTTCACCTAGAGAATATGGTTACAGATTAATCAAACCATAACGTGTCGTACCACTCCGTGCTCGTACTCCGCCCCAAACACCCAAATCGCCACTTCTCAGCACCTGTCAGATGAGTGAACAGACGCCACGGCCCACGGTACATAATATACATATAATGTGCACATTTTCGTGGTAAACGGACTATATATTATATATATGTATGAATGTATGATACTTATGTATGCTGTATGCAATATGAAGTACACAGTCAAATACATAGGTACCAGAATATCTGAACACATCGAAAAATCGATAATTAAATTTTAACTAAATGTACAAAAAATCATTACATTGATTTACATTAAGTTCAAAGTACTATTTAAACTGGGATATTGTTTTTCCTTGAGAGTTTTTTGTTTAAAAATTGTCCGCCTAATTTATAAAATATTGCAGAATACTATAAAGTTTCACTTCTTTATTTAGAAAATAAATTTCTAATATTTTCTTGTAGGTTATAGGTACATTTGGCGAAAGCTAAGTTAAGATTACCAAATAATATGTAGGTATTTTATTTTTTATTGGATTAATTAATTTTTAATTAATAGTAGCCTGATAAATTTGTTAATGATAGTTAAAAAACATATTCATTTTTTATTTTCGATTGATAATACAGTTAAGTAACTACCTACGTTAAAATACGTTTTTTTCAGAGCTCCAAATTATATTATTTAAAAATCAATAGATTTATAAATTAGAATTAGAAGCACATTTTATTAGGATCAGTATCATGTATGGGTTTATGACGAAATTAGGAAAATAATATAAAATAATAAATAATAAAATCTACTTATAATATTTTATTTATTCAAATTTGAAATAAGTACTTCCAATAAATTATCCCAAAAAAAGTAACGATAAACTCAGTTTGGCTGAAAATGTCTTTGTTCTTTAATGTGTTAAATCTAAATGGTCATTAATCTGTACACTATGTACATGGGTGACATGGTGTCTTTTGTTTAGTGTTATAATTTATATTTTATAATGAATCGTGCATAATTATTGATAATAGTATAATACTATAACACCTAAAAAAAAATGTATACAAACTAATTTATTAATATAAAAACTATTAACCAGGTAGGTTAAGTAAAAATGTTGCCATGTAGGTATGTCAGTATGTGATGTGTATTGTGTAACACAATTTAGTATTAAGTCGTATTTAGTCATTTGATATTAGCAGATGTATCAAAATAGAAACTATGGGTTAAGCTATAATATCATATTAGTGATAGGACTAGACAAATGTGGGTGATGGGCCCCCCTGGGGTGATTGTTTAATACGGTCATTGTCACATTGTTAGACAAAAGCGTAATAAAATGTATATATTTTTAATTACTGTGTATGTTTAATTAGTAGGTGTCCATAGCCTATTTGCGTGAGCGGATTTTTTTTCAACAGAACTGATTTACGCGAAATACGAGCAACATATTATTTAACATTCAGTACACATGACCAGATTTATTTTTAACGAAAAAAATTCAAATTAAATAAATACAAGTAGATATACATTTAAATTTATGTTTTTATATATTTTACAGATAAAGATGATGTTTAAAGTTTGTAAGAATTAAAAAAAAAAAAAGGTGGGTAAGTGGATGTCGCTCTGCTGTACAGTAGGTTAGAAGTGGGTCACTGTATAATGGACAGTATTAAATTTGAATTCAATGATATAATATCACTGTATAAGAAAAACGATTCTGAGCGGAGACGGTATATCAGTCTATGTATTAGACATATATATACTTATCTATGGTATTAAAAAAAAATTGACCTATAATGGGTACCTATAATAAATTCCAAATTAATCATATCATAATATCTATTAGGTACTTATAACGCGTTATACATCAACAAAAAACCGTGGTACTATCATAGATATATAATAGTATACTTTAGAAGTTTCAAGTACCCACGAATAATATTATACAATCACAACAAAATAACTAAAATAGTTATCCTAGGTTTTTAATATGTAATTTCGTCCAAATTTGTACTTAAAATGACTATAAAAATAAACTGCGTAAATGTATTTTTTAGATTTTTTGGTAACAGTATTAATTACTTACGTGGAATCTTGTTTTAAATTTTCAATTCTTAGATACAAAAATTGAACATTTTATAAATTTTTAACTACAAAA
>NC_042494.1:161340275-161349648 GCF_005508785.2 Acyrthosiphon pisum | reverse complement strand
GACTCGGTTTTTTTAATTACAACAAAATAAGAAAATCGTACGTAAGAAATCGAGTGAATATCATATGTTGTAAAAATATGAATTTCAAACGCCCATAAAAATTTAATTTGAGATTCTTATAGACATTTTTTTTTTGGTAAAGGTAGAATATCCTATAAGGAATCTTGTATTACATTTTAAAATCTTAGATTTAAAAAGAAAAATTTTTATGAATTTATAACTCGAAATAATTTGCAAATTTTCGTGATTTTTCCATATTTTGTCATTTTTGAACTTTAAATGCTATAAAAAAAAATAAACTAACGATTTCTAATATTTTTCATCTGCCTTGAAACAATATACTAGGAGCCTTCTATTATATTTTCAAGCTTTTTTATCCCAACAAATAAATTTTATTGACATTCATAAAAAAAATAAACTAATTAAATTGGAAACTGAAATTGTCCGTAAAGAGCTCAAAATAAGTCAAAATATTTTGAAAATTTTATCGTGTATAGAAAATGGAAATGTAAACATTCAGTCAAAATTTCATGCATCCACGGTCATTTTTTTTAAAGTTACACCAAAAACCAAAATCGATTTTCTCGAAAACAGATTTTGCGTAAAAATTCCCGTTTTTCCTTAATTTTTCTTTTGTTTTTCCCGGCGCTTTTGAAAACTACTGGGAAATTTAAATTTTGACCTCCCCAATGCACCAACGATATTCACTTTCTGATCGAACAAGATACTGAAGTTGAAAATCGTAGCATTATTTCGACTACTTATCGTGTACACAGACACAAAAAAAATAAAAAATAAAAAAATAAAAAATAAAAAAAAAATAAAAAAATAAAAAAACACACATCATTGTAAAATCAATACATTCATCGTTCCACTCAGAATCTAAAATGACAAAATATGGAAAAATCACGAAAATTTGCAAATTATTTCGAGTTATAAATTCATAAAAATTTTTCTTTTTAAATCTAAGATTTTAAAATGTAATACAAGATTCCTTATAGGATAATCTACCTTTACCAAAAAAAAAATGTCTATAAGAAACTCAAATTAAATTTTTATGGGCGTTTGAAATTCATATTTTTACAACATTTGATATTCACTCGATTTCTTACGTAACGATTTTCTTATTTTGTTGTAATTAAAAAACGAGTGACTGTAGAAACTTGAAAATTTCACTGAATGTTTATATTAGCATTTTATATATACGATAAAATTTTGAAAATAATTTGACTCTTTTTGAGCTGTTTACGGACATTGTAAGTTTTCAATTGTTTTAGTTTTTTTTTTCTATAAATATCAATAAAGTATCTGTTGGGCCAAAAAGTGTATAAATTTAATACAAAGCTCCTGATATATTGTTACAATATCAGTTGAAAAATATTAAAAATACATAGGCACAATTTTTTTTTATAAGCATTTAAAGATCAAATTTTGACAAAATTTATCAAATTTTAATTTGAAAAATTATTTTGTAGTTAAAAATTTATAAAATGTTCAATTTTTGTATCTAAGAATTGAAAATTTAAAACAAGATTTCACGTAAGTTATTAATTCTGTTACCAAAAAATCTAAAAAATACATTTACGCAGTTTATTTTTATAGTCATTTTAAGTACAAATTTGGACGAAATTACATATTAAAAACCTAGGATAACTATTTTAGTTATTTTGTTGTGATTGTATAATATTATTCGTGGGTACTTGAAACTTCTAAAGTATAGTATTATATATCTATGATAGTATCACGGTTTTTTGTTGATGTATAACGCGTTATAAGTACCTAATAAATATTATGATATGATTAATTTGGAATTTATTATAGGTACCTAATATAATATTATGTCTTATACCTAGACTAACATACCGTCTCCGCTCAGAATCGTTTTTCTTATACAATGATATTATATCATTGAATTCAAATTTAATACCATCCATTATACAGTGACCCACTTGTAACCTACTGTACAGCAGAGCGAAATCCACTTACCCACCTTTTTTAACTTAAATGTACATACAATTTTTGGAAAAATTATATTTAGGTAACATTAAAAAATATTATGTTAGGTACAATAGACAATAACTTTGAGATTTGGGGAGGCCAATAAAATTTAATAAGCTTAAAAAAATTAAGTAAATGTTTGGGAGGGGCGGAGGTCTGTAAAAGTTGTTGGTGGAGCTTTGCTACAGTTGGCCCTATATTCGCATATGTAAGATTTCATAAGTCTCTTTGTGACAAAACTGTGCAGTTTAAACTATAATTGAAGATTGTACGAAGAAATGAACATCAGTAGATATAGGTACGTGTTCGTTTATTCACGGTGTTCCTTATTACTTATTTATTTACCTAGTATTGTATGCCAGAATTTTTAAAAATTAAGTTGTTATTTATTTATTTATCAGGTTTATATACATATTTATTTTTTAGTTATACTCTTTTCAAAAAAATGTTTAATGAAACTTTATAAAAATATTGAGTCAACGTTTTTATGCAATTATAATATAGTACCAGTAGTACATATAATATTTTCATATCATGGGAATAAAATATTTATAAAATATTATTAGTCAAATATTCGTTATTCACAAAATATTATCATTTCCCAAATGCATTGTGGGTTACTACAATAGGTAACAACACCGTAAATACACTATACTAAGCAATAACGCCATAAGTATTGTTGAAGATACATCATTTTATCTTAAACAGGTCACAGGTTTTTTTTTTATATATTTATTATTTATATATGGGGTTTGGGGTTCAAACCTTTCCCCTCCCTCCCTCCCACCGAAAATTAATATAATGTGTAATTTATTTATACCAATCATCTATGAACCCCCTCTTTTTTGTGTGTATGTGCCTAATGGAGCGAATTATTTTTTATCGACAATTATTAAAAAAATTTAAAATAAATCGAGGACAATTTTAGCGAAGAAGTTCTAACTTTTTAATTTAACCTTACCAAGTTACTTTAATAATAATATTAAAATTTAAACGAATATTCGTATTTTTGAATTCCCAATTATTTTAAAAAGTACTAAAGATTTTCAATTTTGCATTCCAAAAGTAACAACTATAGTTCCAATTTGATATACCAGAAACCTTCATAGAAGTTGATGATCAGAATATTTTTTCAGCTAGTTTTTTATAATAAGTGTTTCCAGATACAAAAAAAATACACATCATCATTGTAAAATCAATATATTTATTGCTACGCTCAGAATCTAACATAAATATTGAAACATACTTAAATAAGAAAAGAAAAATGCTGACTATATTTTGATAGTAAACTGAATTTAATATTTACTCTCTATAATAATATCATTCATGCAATTTAACCCAAGATTATTGTTAGTACTTTGGTTTCTAATTGTTCGGCTTACAACACTTTCTTTTAGTAAAAACAATAGCCAATTGAACTTCGGTAGTATTTTACATATAACTTGCAAAAATATCTGACTGGGTTTGTAATATGTTGTTAGCAATCGTAGCTTAATTTCTTTTTTAATGTTTTTAATAATTTGTAAGTTGTAACTGATTTTTCCACATGTGGTGTTCTTTATTGATTTCGACAGATCAATCATTTGATTAAAATGTATATTGATACAGGTTGAAATGTTAATTTTTCATCACATCATATATTTTATCCTTTGCATAATATCCAGACTTAAGTTCCTGACTTTTTTCAGTAGACATTTTATACTTAAGACTTTTTAGTAGTCTACCGGCTCTGCCAATAACAATATGACAAACAAATACAAATCCCACAAATAAAAATATATTGACACAAAAATGTAATATTAAGATAAAACTACATAACTAGCAAATATAATGTAAGTATATAATACTGTAAAAACTTATCCCATAACTATGTAATCTTAATTTATAACCTAATTATCCATTAATAATAATGTAACCACCGCCATAGGCTAATGGCCCAACAGTTGAAGCCTTTATTCTCTATAAAAAAAAAATATATATATTTATAGGTTGATTCAACAAGCATGCTCACCTCATTTTTTTTTTATTCAAAATCAGATTTTTTAAATTTATATACATACTTAGCCACTTAAATATTTAAAGACTAGATTTTCAAATTCTTGAGATCTGTTGTACTACTTAAGGTGTGCCCTATGGGGATGCAAACTTCTGTTTTCCAAATGAGAACTCATGTAAATTATATGTATAGCACATCACTTTTTTTTGAAAATGTTGAGGTATTAAAATAAAAATTTGAACAAATTGTTTTTGAGTAATTTAATTTTGCTTTTACATACTAAGGATAATAAGTCTATAATAATGGGTTTAGAACATATAGGGGCTTTGGTGAATTGAAAATGATAATTACTAATTTACATCAATTTATCAATTTCATAAATATTTAAAAACATTGTCAAAGTATAAATAAACACTAGATTCGATATTGCATTTATTTTATATTTTTTTAAAACCGAGGACTTTTATCCTTAGTATGATCATATTAATAACTGAAAAACTACTTAATTAAATTAGGTACATCAGCATGTTTAAAAAAAATATCAACTAAATAATTTACAAAAAATTGTGGGTTATCATGTGAAAATCAGGAGTTTGTATTACCACGAGAGACTCCTTAATTTGTATAAAAAATCTCAAGAAATCTAATAAATGTATTATTAAATTAAAAATGGGGGTTAGCATGTTTGGTAAAACATCCTGTATAAAAGTCAACAGAAGAGAAGTAACAATAATATAATTGATTCTTATGATAAATATTATAATTTATTAATACCATAAAATGTAACACATAAAAACAAAAAAAATATTTGTTAATTATTAGGTACACTTTGTACTGTTACAAAAATGAAAATTGACCTGTCATAATTATTTGTGTTGAAAAACACTAAAAGTTAGTAAAAAAAATTATTTATTTTAGCCAGTTTAATCAATTATTATCATTATCAGTTATTAGCTTTTGTTGTCATCATCATCATCATCATCAGACCACCATATCAGTGAATCGTTCATTTTAATATTCATAGGTTCTACATTGCTTATTGAATTTAAATGTATTTTAGGTGTTTCTAATACCTTAATGGTTAAAGTTGACTTGTTATCTTGTTGACAACCTGTGTTTTTCTTGAATTTGGACATTTTTGTTACAACAAAATCGTTACACTGTTTTATTTCTGGCATGGTGAAATTATTACTATCAGAACTCGCTGATTGCAAAGAAGAGTTGCTCTTATTCATCAAAGAACTATTAGAAGAGTAAACTTTTTGTTTTGCTATTGGAGTAATACAATTATTTGGTGATTTGGAATTTTTTATTTCTGAGTCATTGCTAAAGCAAATATTTTCAGAGTAGTTAGAGGTGGAGGAAAATTCATTGGCAGAATTATATGACGAATTTGTATTTGAATCATCAATATAACTTAGATCACAGGAACTTGAAACTAGACTACTATCTAAAAATACCATTTTACTCGGTACCCTTGGTAGAAAAATATTTTTCTAAGGAAATAAAAACAAAAATCAGAATTTATGAATTATATAAAATTAAGGTACTTTTCTGTTATCCCTACTACCGCGAGTCTCAATTCTGTTATCTCGACTACCACGCCGGTGCCGAGACTACCGCGACTACTCAATTCTGTTATCTCGACTAATAGTTATAGTGCACACCTCACGCATGTAATTATTCCAATCAACTACCGTACAATGATTCATTTCCAAATGTCTTTCACAAAAATTAACGGAGGTTAATTCTGCACTCCAACAATATATAAACCGGAGTATGGTTAAAAAAGGCAGACGACTATTTTCAAACCAATTACCCATACGCATATTGGTTTTATGCTGACACGTTTTGACGTTGCATTTCCAAAAAATTTCATTTTTTCCGATGTACAGTTTTTTTTTATGACCGTTTTTGCAATCACGGTGTGTTGGAAGTAAACCCTTTTCTTGAAAAAATTCGAGAGCATCTTTTTCGCTGTTTGGTAAATTCCATAGATTCATAATTATATTAAAATTAATAGATACAACAACGGATTATTTTAAAATAATACAACTGTCAGCAACGACGGCAATCGAGCGAACTGTAGTCCGGAGTCCGGACAGGTCCGGTAATCGCGACACCGGCGTGGTAGTCGAGATAACAGAATTGAGAAGTCGCGGTAGTCTCGACATCGAGCGGTAGTAGGGATAACAGAAAAGTACCAAAATTAAAATTGTAACTCACCACATATTTTATTTCTATTGGATTGAAATTTGAATATCGATGCTTTTTGTATAGTGGTATGTCTAAATAAAGAATACATTTAATTTAAATGGTTAACATTTTACAAATGTAAAAATATTACTAAATTACCTTCAAAAAATTTTTTTGTGCGCACATTTTTTAATAACTTTTTTAATGGTAAATTATTATCTTTAACGTTTACTTTTAATTCGCCTGAGTAAACATTATTTTCAACAGATTGAGGGGTAAAATTGAAACTTAATTCACCATACTGATTTTTCTTTATCAAGATTGTAATTGCAGTTTTCAAATCATCATCATCCAAACAAAGATTTATATCAATAGTGTAAGTTGGCAGTATAAGCTGCAACAATTTGGGCGGACATGTTCTCAATTCAAATTTGGTGTCTTTGTCAGTAAATCTCTAAATATCAAAGCATATAAAATCTATAATACAATAAATATTTATTGATAAAATATACAATACCTGAGAGTCGATTAAATAAACTTCAGGACCCAAATTATGACAATTTGATATGATACCACGCTTCCAAACCCTGGGGTTTTTGCTATCTTGAACAATTACAACCTACAAATAAAAAAATGTGTAATACATGTTACATTTCAAATATATATGTTTATTAGCAGTAGGTGTGTATCACATAACTACTAACCTTCCCAGATTCAATAATAGGATAGTCAAATTGTTGAAACCATTCGGTACAATCATTAAAAAGTGAAAGTTGTTCATAATAGTGATGAAAGTATCCCGTTGAACAACTATTAAATCGTTCAACAGCGACAAATAATCCACGTTCTTTGTCAATTTGGCTAATTATATTTACATTGTATGTCTTGTTCAACTCCATTTTATGTTAATAAATTGTAGGTACTCTAAAAATGAATAATAATAATAAATTATGAAGTTTTAAAATCTCACTACCTATGAAAAATGAATTCATTTTATTTTTGTATGTTCAGTCAAGTACAATATCAAATTACGATGATGACCTTAATTCTAAATCTAAGGTTTCAAGTGAGATAATTCCAAGATTTAAGCATGTTCTCACTTCGCAGTTCTGTTCATCACAAAGTCCCTTCAGTCTTCACTCTTCAGTCGTTGACTGTTATCTGTTAGTCAATGGTCACAGACCAGTCCCAAAACAAATGAAACTGTACTCCATGATGAACAACAGTGAACAGTTTAACAGTATAATATTAAAATTGGTATTGAATGCTTGAACTTCGAAGCCGTTTCTGGAGGTTTGGTCAATAACTTATTTTGTAGTTTGGTGATTATAGATAATGCAAAGATAAAGGCAAGGTGGATATTGTTCTGCGATATAATAATATATTCACTACGGTAATTCAGTTGTCCACGATAGGAATATATTACATATATTATCTTAATTCGTTATATTATCCACTTTGAACAAACTATAAACTTGTACAAAGGTTTAATTTATCTCAAGTTAAATATTATTATTTATTGTTGCAATAAACAAAATTGATAACTATTAACTATGCAACAACCACTCGTTAGAGTAAAGTCGAATATTTCCACAGATATCCAAAGTACAGTTTACTATAATAATATACTATACATCTATACATATTAATTTAAGCAATTTCAATTTTCAATAGGCCAAAACACGTTCTTCAGTTCACACATCAATACCTTACAGTTCACAGACTTCAAAGTTCAAACACTCGACAGTCGACATGAGTCATGACACGCCGGGTCATGACAAAGATACCAATATCAAATTTTGTCATTTTAGGGATGCGCAAAAATATCGATATTTCAATTTCGATATTTTTGACGTATCGATATTTTTGTTCTGATAATATCAGTTTCTTAACATTATACATGGTGCACTTTATCATACACTTTGAAATTAATTATTACTGTTTAAAGATTTTTGTTTATGTGAGTTTTTTAAATCATATGTGTATAATTTATTTTAATAAGACTTCCCTTAAATTAAGTGATATTTCTTACGAACGCATGAATGTATTAGTTTTACAATGATATATTTGTTTTCAACATATTTTATATAATATAAATACTCATGAAAATAATGTTAAGAACATGTACTTACTGTGTTTTAAAATTTGTGTAATTAACACGTGTAATTAGCATAAAATCATTATTAAATAATTTTGGTTACGATTAAATTATTATAATTGATGATAAAATTATATTTATGATAACAATATCGATATATTATCCATAGACATATATAATTATATAAACAACATGAATGTAGTATATTATTCCGATCGTGGACAACTGAATTACCGTAGTGGATATATTATTATATCGCAGAACAATATCCACCTTGCCTTTATCTTTGTTTCAAGGTGTATCAATACACCTTGCTTTGTTTATATATGTCTATGATGGATATGTATATCGTTGATTTTGGAGGAATATTATCGATTATCAATATTGTAAAAATCGATATATCGATATAGCGATATATCGATCTTGACATCGGTTTGTGCATTTCTAAAAATGACACACACTACAGTGGTGGCGGTAAAATTGTGTCCGGACTCATTTTGCCGTAACCGCTACCTCCACCGCTGCAGTGTGTGGGGACAAAACAGAAAATATTACCTTGTGGCTTGTCCATACTCCATATAAATATATATACATATATATATAAAAGGTGGGTAAGTGGATGTCGCTCTGCTGTACAGTAGATTACAAGTGGGTCACTGTTAAATGGATGGTATTAAATTTGAATTCAATGATATAATATCATTGTATAAGAAAAACGATTCTGAGCGGAGATGGTATGTCAGTCTAGGTATATGACATAATATTATATTAATGGTATTAAAAAAAAATTGACCAATAATAGGTACCTATCTATAATAAATTCCAAATTAATCATATCATAATATCCATTAGGTACTTTAATGCGTTATACATCAACAACAAACCATGATACTATCATAATAGTATACTTTAGAAGTTTCAAGTATACCCACCAATAATATTATACAATCGCAACAAAATAACTAAAATAGTTATTCTAGGTTTTTTTATGTGTAATTTCGTCCAAATTTTGAACTTAAAATGACTATAAAATAAACTAGTGCTTATGTATTTTTTAGTATTCTTTGGTAACAAATTAACTACTT
>NC_042494.1:161338851-161339901 GCF_005508785.2 Acyrthosiphon pisum | reverse complement strand
TTTAAATTTTATAAATTTTATCAAAATTTGAACTTCAAATGCTTATAAAAAAAAAAAATGTGCCTATGTATTTTTAATATTTTTCAACTTCTATTGTAACAATATATCAGGATCCTTGCATTAAATTTTCACGTTTTATTACTCAACAAACAAAATTTTATTGTTATTTATAGAAAAAAAAACTTAAAAAATTGAAAACTGAGAATGTCCGTTAACAGCTCAAAAAGAGTCAACTTATTTTCAAAATTTTATGATGTATAGAAAATGCCTATATAAACATTCAGTGAAATTTTCAAATATCTACAGTCATTCGTTTTTTAATAACAATAAAATGAGAAATCGAGCAAATATCAAATGTTGTAAAAATATGAATATCAAACGGTCATAAAAATTTAATTTGACTTTCTTGTAGAAATTTTTTTTTGATAAAGGTAGACTATAATATGAGGAATCTTGTATTACATTTTCAAATCTTAGACTTAAAAAGAAAATTTTTTACGAATTCTTAACACAAAATAATTTGCTAATATTCGTATTTTTACATATTTTGTCAATTTTTGAACTATAAATGCTAATAAAAAAAAAACTGTGACTAAGGATTTTTAATATTTTTCAAATGTCATTGTAACAATATAGTAGGAGTTGTATTAAATTTTCAAGTATTTTTACTCAACAAATAAAGTTTTATTAATATTCATAGAAAAAAAAACTAATTAAATTGGAAACTGAAAATGTCTCTAAACAGTTCAAAACAAATCAAAATATTTTGAAAATTGTATTATGTATAGAAAATGGAAATATAAACAACCAGCGAAAATTTCATGTATCTACGGTTATTTGTTTTTAAGTTATACCAAAAACCAAAATCGATTATCTTGAAAACTTTTGCGTAAAAATTCCCGTTTTTCCTTAATTTTTCTTTTGTTTTTCACAGCGCTTTTGAAGACTATTGGCAAATTTCGAATTTTGACTTCCCGAATGCACCAACTAGATTCACTTTCCCATCAAACAAGGTACTGTTGAAAGAAAATTGAGCAGTTTTACTGCCCC
>NC_042494.1:161332920-161336422 GCF_005508785.2 Acyrthosiphon pisum | reverse complement strand
CACACATTATTGTAAAATCAATACATTCATCGTTCCACTCAGAATCTAAAATGGGGACAAAAATGTATAACAATTCATCAATCGAAAACGGCTTGTCCGATTTGGCTCAGATTTTTTTTAAGATTTTCGTAACTGCCAGGTGAAGGTTTTTACGAAATAAAATTTTAAGAAAATTCACCGGAAAAGTAGAAAATCTCAAATCTGTATGTCAAAAATACAACAGTGGCGCAACAGTGCATTATATTATATTGGTTGCTATTGGTTAATCGGCATGTTTGTTGATTTCATATCATATAAAAATTAACCGCAGAATGTGTTGCTAAGCGCAATAATTCTACTGTACGTGTGTTGTGACTGAACTCCTGCTAAATGGTTAGACCGATTTGAATGATTTTTTTGTATGCGTTTGCGTTTATTCATCTGATTTTACTTTTAGTACGATTAGGTTAGGTTAGGATTTTGTATTAATTGATTATATCAATCCACCATAGGTAGAATTCGACAAACTTGGTATAACTTTGATACTTTAGAGTTAAATCATACACTTGAGAGAAGGCATGTTTTGAGAAGTTTTAGACAGCTAAAACTTTTTTCTGCAGTTGCACTGATGACTGGAAGACGGAAGTGTATAAATTTGGATACGAGGAAACCATGTCTCGTGATATCATGAACTACTTATATCATGAACATTCAATACTTAATTTAATTTTAAAGGTCCAGTTACTCCAGTTTCAATAGTTTTGTCATACACTTGTTGGTAAACTATACGTAATGAACGGTATTCTACTTCTATATCAATTTCATCTATGTCAACTTCATAAAATATTATATAATAGGAATATCTAATATATTTTTACACTTGTATTTTTCGAATTTAGGTACATTATAAGTTGATAAGTTTAAGCACGATTTCGTACACTCTATTTTACTTAAATACTCAGTCTCCACGGCTGTATATACCTACCCCTAGATCGTAATAGCAGATCTTCAATATTTTGATAATGGGACATAAATTGTATAACATAATTTTTTCAAATAAAAAAATGATTATATAGTTTGCCATTTCGAGGGGCCACATTTAACTGGGAAAAAAACTGTGGGTCAGCTGATCTCCCCTCCCTGATTCCGCCCTTGATATATACGTAATAATAATGCTTATAAATTATTAATATAATAATTATTTATTTTAGCTCGAAGATGCCACTTGCTCAATTATTTCAGAAATTAAAATACAAAAAATGCGTTATTTTTAATATTAGATGAAATAGTTGATCCCAGGTTAAACCGCGGTTAAGCGTCAAGCGGGTTAAGGGCCTGTTTTACAATCATAGTTTAATTCTCGGTTACTCAATACTGTTTAGGCGGGCTATTAAAGGAATACGCAAAACAAATAAAAATGTATTGTGTACGGGACCGCGGGCCGCGGTCCCGGCAGTACGATAATAATATTATTATACACTTTTTTGTGATCGTCCCCGCGCATGTGCATTATGATAAAAAGTTGTATGGGACTGATAACATTGTTATCAAAAATCCCGATTTTTCCGGGACTCTATCCACAGCCATTAAAAATAATAATACAATTAGAGAATCGGGTTAGTGAATTAATTATTAAAAGTTTATGAGAATGAAAAAGAACATACTCTAAATAAAAATTATTAATATTATTAAATTATTTGCCTATTTATTATATATTTTTTTATAATTTTAAAATGGAAAAAATGTCTTTATTTGAATCTTTTAATAACAATACAAAAAACAAACAAGTAAATGAAATTGATTATGAAAATATTATGGATTTATTTAATGAATTATCAGAACTTGATCCAAAATGTAAGTACCTGTTACAAATATAACAATTTTCAATTAACGTATTTGTTTTGTGAATAGTAGGTATTTTTTTCTCGATAAGTCAAATGTCTTAATCCCAATTTTAATGTTTATTACAAGTATTACACATTAAGTCCTATCCCTGAAAACATTATTTACATTATTTATTTTATTTGCATATGACACATTCGAGTGATTGGACAAGTATAGATAAAATTAGTAAAATTAAACAAATAAATAAATATGATAATTAAAAGTCAACTATAAGATATATAAAAAAAAATTATAGGTTATATTAGGTATAGTGGATTATAATAATATCAACACTAAAAACAAAAAACAAATCACAACAATTTGACAAAAACAATCATAAACGTATATTAAGTTCATCAAGCCATTTCACAGCTGTTGGTCTGCCATCGTGTAGTTTTGTTAGTCCTTCTTCAAACATTGTAATGGGACACGTCTCAGCTATATGTTTTATTGTCTCAATTTTTCCACATTTACAAGCGGCATGTGTCTACCATGCCCCACTTATGGAGTAGATAGTTGCATCTTCCTTATTCGGTTGAGCGTTGTCCAATTAGTTCTTGAGCTATCCCAACCAGGGACTTGTATAAATGGTTCCTTGATCAGGAATCTATTAAGGATTTCTGACTGTTCCCAGCGTCTCATCCACAGGTACTCTACAGTTTTGCTTTGAGGTTCTGAAAGCCATATGTGTACTCTAGACTTAAGGCGTAGTAGTGGGTGCTCAAGAATGTAAATTTGTAGTGTCAATGTTGGCTGGCTTTTTAGCTTATAGTATCTTTGTGGTGTGTGATAGTCTCCTAAGTCTGGGGGGGGGGGGGGCAATGTTGGAAAGAGTGGCTAACCATATTGTTATTATTTACATTAAATTGATTCAATGAATATAATATAAACATAAATATATTACTTATAAATTATAATATATACTATTTTTAGGTTTGTCAGCAGATGATTATGATAAATTAATTAATTTTTTGCCTTTATCACCTAATACTCATGGCGATCAAGTTTTAGCCGCTGGATGTAATGTAATTGCTTCATTATGCTCAGATGACTTAGCGAGACATTATTTTGGAGAAAAAATAACCGTGTCTACTGTGAATATATTAAAATCACTTACAAGTCGCATTGATAAAGATAAATGTATTCAAGAATGTTTGCTTCAGACATGTCGTGCAGTTGGGAATCTTTGTTATTATCATGGTAAATAATAAAATTAGTTGTAGTTATAGAACAATTTGAAGCGTTCATACTTACTAGTGCATAAAACAAAATATGTTATCTTATATAAAATAAAGTACTCTCAAGTATATTATTAAAATTAAACAGTTACTACCATAGACTAAGATATAATTCTATCTTAATTTGTTATCACTGCCAATTTATAATGAATATTAAAAAATGTATTGATCAAGTTTCTTTTATCAAACAACACTCATTATTTCAAAAAGTTTAAATTTTTTTACATAGTTCAAGTCGCTTATAAAAAAACGTTTTTCTTAAAAAATTATATTTTTAAATATTTTTTATCCTTATAATTTTTAAGTTTTTTACTTTTTTGAATGACAAAATAGGGTTTTAATTTTATATTCCAAAGCAGAATATTTTTCTTAGTATTTTGATACATGAAAATCGAATTTGG
>NC_042494.1:161324727-161332859 GCF_005508785.2 Acyrthosiphon pisum | reverse complement strand
AATATTTATAACTCATAAACAACTGACCCCAAACTCGATTTTCATATATCAAAATACTAATAAAAATATTCTGCTTAGGAATATAAAATTAAAACCCTATGTTGTCATTCAAAAAAGTAAAAAACTTAAAAAATTATAAAAATATTTAAAAATATAATTTTTTAATAAAAACGTTGTTTTATACGCGACTTGAACTATGTGTTGTTTGATAAAAGAATCACCCAGTAATTACTTAATTTTAAATACATTGTGCACTTAAATTATACAAAGCACTTTCAAAAAAAAAAAAAGGTATACATTTGTTTCAAAAAATGTTTAGAGGAAAATACCAAGTGTGCATTGAAGGAAGGATGTCTTTTAATTACGATGGAAGTGTTGAAAACAAACATTAATGAAAACATTCAACCTGTTGTCATTGGGTTATTATTAAATTTAACTCATTTGGATGACTACAATTACAAGGTTTATATAAATAATAAATAATAATCTATTAATATATTTATAAGAAAAAATGTTATAGTACATATTTCAGTTTCAGGATAACATGATTGAAGAATTAAATTTGTATGGAATTAAATACATGGAATATAATAATAATAACTATAGATTTTATATAAACTTGGTATCAGTAATGATCAATATTGTTAGAAAATCCTCAAGTAACACTAAAATAACAGATTATGAAAAATGTTATTTTATTGATCGCTTATTGGAAACATATAATATGCAAATCAATGTCACTTCCATTTGTATTAAATTCATTAAACAAGTCTCTAAAATTTATAGTAAATGCATAAAATACTTAAACTAACATATATGACGTATACTATATAAAATAAAAATATGTTTAGATGTTTATAATTGGATATTAAAAGAAAAACATAAAACATTAATAGAAATATTAGATAAATATGAAGAAAACCAAGAAGAAGATCCAAAACGTATTGTTAAAAAAATATGTGATATCATAATATTACTTTCCAACGATGGTATGGATTACTTAAAATATATTAATAATTATTTATGTCTTTGTGATCTTGGCTTGTGCTTTGTTACATCTGGAGTCAAAATTTGAAATACAATTTTGTAATATTAAGTATATATTATATTGTGAAGTTAAATTTTAACTTACATGAATTCTCTCTCCTAAATTTTAAATTTTAATGTTTTTATTTAGATGGCTCTATGGAAAATAATAAGCAACTTGATGTTTTATATTTAGTAGAATGGCTACTTAAAAAACTACATTCTAATAATTTATACGTTAAGTTGTCGGCTGTAAGGTCATTGGCAAATTTTAGTAGATATAGTAAGTTTATATTAGTTTTTATTTAAAATTAAAATATTATTTAATATTACTTTGTACTACTACAGAATATGAATCAAATCATACAACTATAAGTCCTGCAAAAACTATAATGAAGCATATAACATGGTTTATAAATACTTTGGACAAATCAATCAAAGATAACAATTCATTGATGGAAGTATCTATACTTTGTTTGCTTAAGTGAGTTTTAAAAATATTTAATTTATTTTGAAATCAACTAACCATGGTTTATTTATTTTTTAGAAATCTTTTATACGTTACAAATTTTGAGTCTCTGGACGAGAATCATACAGATAAATTGATCAAAATCACTATAGACGTTTTAAACCACACTACATTTAATCCAATAGTAATGAAAGGCATGGACATAATAAGATGTATCATAAAAAAAGGTGGGTTAGTGAATACCTCTCTCCTGATTCCTAAACAGTAAATGTTAAGTGGGTCCTTGTATAAGATGTGTTCAATTTAAATTCAATAATATAAAATCTTTGTGTTATCATCAATAATTAAAAAAAAACCTATACAAATTTAAATTGTCTTATTCCTATAAATAAGTCCAATCTAAATAAACAAGCGTAAATAGTCCAAAAAGAGTAAATATTTTTAAAATTTAATGGTGTGTAGAAACTGATCATATAAACATTCGGTGAAAATGTCATGCATTTACAGGTACTTTTTTTTAGAAATATGCCAAAAACTAAAATAGATTTTGCATTAAATTTCTTGTTTTTCCTTAAAAAAATTTTTCACACTTGAAAAATACTGAGAATTTTCAAAATTATAAAAACAAAATCAGAATCTAAAATTAACAACCACATTAAATATAAGTTGTAGGTATTTAATTTTTAATTTTTTTCTGCTCTACATTAAATTCTATTTTTATATATGTTACAATATCATTCATCTTGTCTTTAAATATTTTGCTTATTGCTATATTATACATTTCTATGAAGTGATGCTCTCTCCTTAAGGGCCTAAGGATATAATATATAATATTTAATATAATAGCCAATAGGTAACTTTGCAGGTTAATAAGTTATCAAAAGATATTTATAAAATTGGTTTATTTACAAATTTTTTTTTGAAACTTGTCGAGGTGTTAATAACCCCAGATGAATTGAATAATAATTAAGTTCACGACGATTCTAATGATGGGTTGAATTATCTAATTTTCACTGAAGTGTTTTTATGAAATGTCATATTATTTGTGTTCTTGTGTTTGATATTTATAGTTATTGGCTAAATTAAATTGCTTTATGATTGTTATAATCTAGGTGAACCTAAATATTTACCATAAGAATATAATATTTGAATTTGTTTATTAAAAATTGCATACACGAGACAGTGGCAGAGACGACCACCTGATAATACCAGATTATTGAAACTTGGTATATTTATATATTTAAAATTGTATTTGCAATAAAAAAAATATCAAAATAGCATTAAATAAAATTTAAAAAATTAATATTACCGCTAAGGTAGTTCACTTTTAGCCTATAGGTATAAGCTATTTGATTAATAGGACGTCATACCCGCATGTGTTGTCTCTGTCTTACACATGTTCGACATAGACAAAACGCGTTTACGCAGTCTGAGTAGAATTATCACAATTTTGATTCTGAAGTAAAAATACCTATTATAAAATTGAATTGTGACAATACTTCTCAAGTTGTTGCGTTCTTTTTTTTTTTAAATTTTTGATATTTTTATTTGATATAATGAATGTTATATTGGGTATAATGGAAAAACGTAACAACTTGCCCTCAGAAATATTGTCACAATTCAATTTTATAATAGGTATTTTTGCTCTAAAAAAAAAAAAAGAGCAATTTCTACTCAGGCGACTGTGTAAACGCGTTTTGTCAATGTCGTATGTGTAAGGTGGAAACAACACATGCGGGTGTGACACCCCCTCTTGTAATAATTATTGTTTTTAAGTCTTGAATTGGTTCATTATAATTATGTTTAATTTTAAGGGATTTTGAAAGTTTTTATCATATTTGTATTTTTCATAGGTGGTATTAGTCAAAAACAACTTGTTTTGTACAAAAATTCAATCTTTATCAAATTGGTGACAACTCATTGTAATAGTGTTGATGAAGACATCCAAATATTGGCCAAAAAATTACTTTATTCAATTAACGAGGATATAAATGAATCTGAAATTGTTGGATCAAAAACAATAGAAAACAATTTACAAATTATTGAAAAAATTTGAACATCACTTATTATATAATAATAATAATTATTTAACGAGACACCAAATTAAATAAATTTGGTACTTGCCTTGTATATTACAAAAAGTAATTTTCCGAACATTATTATTCTACTTATTAATTAATTTAATTTAATCTTTTTATTTTGTTATTATATTTATTGATAATCTTATATAATATATTTTGCCTAAATAATGAAAATCAAATATTTTTGTTTTTACCTAAAATCTACTACACAATATCTCACATTCTTAAAATTTCAATTTTAAAAAATGGTAAGGAACTTTAATTCATGTGTATCAAGGCAGTAAATACATTGCACTAGCATACAATGGTATAAAATATGAAAAAGTTGATTTTTATTTATTTTAATATCTTCTGTAATAAAAATAGTGGGGATGTGTAACAACCAACATAATCCATTCTTCATTTTTATCACACTATATTTGGAAGGCACCCATGTATACAATCTGATTTTTTTATGCATGCTCTCCTTAATTTTTCCCTTTAATAGTACATTTATTCAAATTGTTTTTTAAATTTTTAATTACAGCTAAAGACCATATTTTAAAATTCCTGATATTTTTTTGTACCAATTAAGGAGTACCCTGTTGCAGTACAGAGTTCTATTTTTCAATGAGAACCCCTTTTTCACTAAAAATGATTTACCAGATTTTCTTAAAAATATAAACTATGTATGTAATATTAGATGTACCTAGTGTTTATTATGGTAGAACATTATATTATATTACATTAGACATATTATTTTTAGTACACAAAGTTATATAACTCAAAAACTACTTGTTTGAATGTTGAGTAAGATACATCAAATTTCTCAAAACAATATATTATCTGATAAATAATTTAAAATGCAAAGAAAGAGGGGAGTCCTATTTAAAAAAACGGATGTTTGTCCACACTAAGTAAAAATAATTCCAAAAATCAGAATTTGAATATATGCATAATTTAAGCATAAAAGAGCGCGAGATGTTTAAAAAACCACTTTGCATATGTAAGGTATATCAAGAAGATATGATAATTTTACATTTGAATGTGTTTTCACAATACAGTTCGGGGTTAGGTCCATTGAATATACAAGAGATCTTAATTGTTAAGTATAATCCACTGTTTTAAAAGAAAAATATTATGACTATTTAAAATAAAAAGGAGTGTTGTAATTGATTGATTACTTTTTCTCTCATAAGATGTTTGGTTAAGTTATTGATCTTACCATAAAAATATCCAGCACTATAGTCAGGCCGCTCTGAGAGCTCTACTCCTTTGCGCATCCAACTGATTGAGTTCCACGGTATTTCTCCCACTCTACCACCTAGTTGCCGCAGTAAATACACGGGAATACGCGAGAACGGAATTTTGGTTGCCGCCCAGATGCATTCTTACAATGGCCCCAGTATAGCCTCAGCTATGAATTATTGTTAATTAATAAAAATTTTGTTAGATATAATATGGGATGATTTTAAAAATATTACTTATTACAATAATTAATAAATCAATTTATTAAATATAAACATTGATAAAAAAATGTATAGTATTATGGAAGATAACTTTTCGTCACAAGTTACATATTACATTTAATAACTAAATTGCATGCAGTAATGTAATACCATTGAAAATGGTAATAGCTAATTTATATGTTATACTATTTAGTATTTATTGTTAAAGAATATAATGTACATTTGTACTTCTACTTACGCGCTTTTCTGATAGTAGTTTTTTATTTATTATTATTATTGGTTTTACATTAAACAAATGGTTTCTATTGATGTATGTTTGAGGCTAGGCCATCTATGGTACTATCATTGAAAAGTAGGAACAACATATTAGTTGACTTTCTTATATTTAATAGACTATAAATAATGTAATACATTCATTTTGTATCTATTGGTAATTTTTTAGTTAAAACCCTTAGCAGTATTAATCAGAGAACAGCAGTAGTCCACCTAAAATGATTTGTAAATTGAATTGTTAGAATATGGTATGAAACATTTTTAAACTCATTTTTTTTTATGCAGTTGCACAGTTTAGTACTAAAAGAATCAAAAATTGAATTTTGGTTTCTAATTCAAATTGCATTTGGTACTGGGAATTGAAACTTAATAGTGTCAAACATTAAAATTGAAATGTATATAAGCAAATAAAATTCATATTTAAGTAAAAATATATGTCATATTTATTTTTTATCTAATTGTAATAGCTAATAATAACATATTACTAATTAATGTAACTTATGTTGTATTGCTTACGTGAAATATTAAATTAAACAATGTATTTTAATTTATGATACATTTTTAAAAATTGAATATAATATATTTATGTAAGATGTGTATAATTGCGTTAATGTTATAAATTGTTTATTATTGAAAAATTATTAAAAAAAATTATTAAAATTAAAGAAATCTTCTAAGAACCATTCTTCAGAATTATTACTAATACTTCAAATTCTTCTTAACTATAAGCCCTGAAACAAAACAATTAAATTTAAAATAGTTTTTCTCATAACAAAATATTTTAAACAAAATAAGATTATATTGTATTATATTAATTGAATAATTTGACATAAGCCAAAAACTTTTTAGATCAACTGTAGATTTTCAATTGGTCTAGGTACATTTTCAAACAGCAGTCGTAGATATTGTATTTATCCTAAAATTAAAATTAAAAAACTTTTAAAAATGATTGTTGATTTGATAAAATGATATTTTTAGAATGCATACCATAACGCAACTCTCATTGGTCAAGATATTAACAATTCACATGTCATCTTATTCTAGATCATACTAGTCATACGGATATGAATAATTAGTGGATGAAGCGATAGTTTTCAATGGTTTGAAAACACAGAACACTCAAATGATCTGAAATATATTTGATGATGAGAGAAATGTTGATTGCAGTGAAGATTTGGTGTTGATAGAAGGAATGTTGAACGTGGATGTGTTGACAGAAGTTATGTTGAAAGCAGATATGTTGATTGTGGGTGTGTTGATAGAAGTAATGTTGATTGCAGATATGTTGATAGGAGAAATGCAGAATGAATGTTGATAGATGTATTGTAGTTGCTCATTAAAAATGTTGATTGAAAGAAAACAATTGCGGGGCTTCAAAAACGATCAGACAGCGCTATGAAAATGATGCAAGTATAACTCTGCCAACAAGTCAGCCTGTTGACTGGACAGTAGGGCTAACCTGTCAAATTCTCGTTGCTAGAATTACAACGATCGATATGACAAAAACAAAGAATTTCTTACCTAAAAATTATTATTTATTGACTAAACGAGTTAATTAAAAAGAAAAAAAAACATAAATACATTGGTTATGGGTTGTCCAGAGTGACTATTTGAATACAAAAATATAAGTTTTATAAACTATCAGTTTGAAAATGATCAGTTAAGATAAAAATGGAAAGAAATTATGTATATATTATATCGTTTTTGTATTTAAATTAATTGATTATTATATTAGTATAGCAAAATAATAATAAAAGTAAAAAAAAAAAAAAAAAAACATCTAGGATACAATTATATTATAAATATACAGATTTACCTAAATGTGTTAAATAATATTATCGATTTATGTTTAAAAAATTTCTCTGTACTGTTTAAGTTCTACAGATTTCTTAGACCAATTTTGATGTTGTTTTTACATGCAAGTATAATTAGATATTGTATCTTATAAGTAATTATTGAGGTCTACACTAGTCAAACAATATTTAAGGTTTTATCTTCAGTATAAACTAACCTCTTTTGTTAATCACTGCTATTACTGTTAGGGGTTCCGTCATGTTTAGCCTGATTTTTCTTTTTCATGGTACGCAGTGCCTTCTCCCTTAAACGTTGTTCCGACTCATCTCCAGATTTGGCATCAGAACCCTAGTATGTTAAAATAGAAAATGTAATTATTAGATACTTAAATACATAATAATTAATAAGTATAATTTATATAAAAATATTATTTACACTTTCTTCAGTCTTGCGTTTCTTATGTTTTTTGTGTTTCTTATGCTTCTTATGTTTTTTATGTTTCTTGTCCTTTTTCTTTTTTTTGTCATCTCTGTCACTTTCCTGTAATAGCACATACAATGAATAAAAATACAAATTTCTAACTTAATTTAAAATTACACATACATCTGAGCTTGAACTGGACGATCTCTTTTTGCGTTTCTTTTTTTTCTTAGAATCATCATCTTCAGATGAAGTAGAATCCTTGAGTTTTCGTTTTTTAGCCTTTACTTTATCATCATCTGAACTAGAATCTCTTTTAACTTTCTTTTTAGACTTTTTTAATGATTCATCTGATGAACTTGATTCTTCCTTTTTTTTAATTTTGGTGTTTTCGGCATCAGAGGTGTCAGATTTCTTCATAGGTTTTTTTACTTTTTCTGTTTTATCCTAAAAGTCAAATAAAAATATATAATTCTAGATACATTTAATATAGATGGACTAACTATTAATTTAATGGATATATTAAAAAAAAAAATGTATAACATAACCGAATTAGAGTTCAATATAACCAATTTTTCGTTACTATATGGGTTCTTAGCTTTATGAGCAAAGTGAATTTAA
>NC_042494.1:161302730-161324414 GCF_005508785.2 Acyrthosiphon pisum | reverse complement strand
TAGGAAAGTTAGCAATGTAGCTATTTTGACATCAGATTATTTTCTGCTGTCCTCTCATAGTTAATATTTAACATCTATTTGTGTTTAAGTTATTTGTTAATATTTAATTGTATAACACAATAGTACCTATTTGTGTTCTTAAACTGAATATAATCCTCGACATTTTATATGTTGAACAGTTCTTACATCTCAAATATTTTATTTTATAAACATGATTATCAAAATAAATTCTAATGCACCATTAAATATTACTTTTAAGAATAATATACAAATTTAACCCAAGTAAATATATACAATGTGAGTAAAAAAATACTCACTTCTTCTTTCTTTTTAATAGCAGGAGATGTTGATGACCTTCGTCTAGAACTAGATGAATTTCTAAAACAAATATTAGACGAATATGAATATATTTAATATAATTATAATATCTATTTTGTAAATAAAAACAAAATACTAAAATTACTTTTTATCAGTGTTATTTTTCTTTTCCGATGAAGGAGATTGTCCTTTTGATCTTTGTGGCTGAGAAGATTTAGAATGTTGTTCATCTCTAACACCCCTAGGAAAAATAAGTATCAAATTATTTAATTAAAAAAAAAAATACACAAATTTATTTCGTCAGCAACAATCAAAAAGTATTGTAATACATGTTTTTGGATAAAAACCACACGGAGTGAAAGTTGAAAACTCCTAATAATTCAAGTATGGATTAAAAATTAAGATAAATAATTTTTATTTTTTATAATATTTCGAAAAAAATTTTGAATTTTTGTTTACGTTATAAAATAATAAATATTCATCTTTATAATAGATGATATTATCACTTATTCAACAATATCAATATCCCAAACTTTTTTCGGGAATTTATATATTGATAATCATAGTATATCATACAATATTGAATACTTTGTAATCAAAATTTATTTTTAATAATTAATTTATGACCTTGGGTATTCGGGTTAACTGAAACTAACTGATTTTAACGCCAAAAAACATGTAGAATATATTTTAAAAACAATTTTTTTGAGTTAACGTTATTCGGAATATCGTTACCTAATTTTTTTTCGATATTGCACAAAACCAAACGATTTCAATATTCAAAAATATATCGTTGAAGAAGTGTAATATAGTAAAATATTATATACAATTAGAATTGTCTTTAATTGAATATGTATAAATTACAATTTTACAATTAGAAAATATATATTGAGTTCAAGCAATAAAAAGTAAAAACTATGTTTTAGAAATAAAATTATCTTATACGTACAATCTATCTTTTACTGGTTTACGTTCTGCTTTGTCTTCAACTTTCTTAAAAGGTGAAGGAGTTCTAGATAAACTTTCTTGAGAAGCCTGATTATACATGAAAAAAAAAAACAATTTAAAGAACTGCAATAATATGTTGAAGAAATAAGATTAATTATCTAATACAGTAACATTATCAGTGTGATATAAATGTATACTAAAATGTTAATTATTAATACCTAACCTAACCTTTGATTTTGAAGTGTTATCTTTTTTTGTGGGAGAAATAATACTAGAATCCTTAACAGTACGTTCCCTGCTACGTGATTTTCCACTTGGTCTCCTCTAAACAATACATAACTTATATAACTTTAAGCTTATAACTTAATGAATTACAATCAACAAATACTGTTTAACTGGTATAACAAATAAATTATTATTAATAAATAACATACTTTAGATTTTGAACGAGATCTTGTATGTCTGCTGCCTGATCTAGATTTTCTTTCAGGACTTCTGGATTTCCTAACCATAAGACATATATTGTTAATTTTTTTTAAGACATTGGTTTTAGTTTTTAATACTACAAGTTAAGTTACCTTCTTCGAGGTGATGATTTTTCTTCTCTTTCTCTTTGCCTACGTCTATCACGTTCACGATCCCTTTCACGAATTGCTCTTTCTCTATCTCTACGTTCCCGTTCACGATCACGGCGATTACGTTCTCTTTCTCTTGCCCTTTCCCTTTCTCTATCTCTATAATAACGATCACGACTTTTTTCACGATATCGGCCACGATTAAAAGCATGTCTAGATGGACGCCTCGATCGAGAAGATGAACGATCACGTCGATCCTTAAAGATTATAAATATACATTTTTATTTTAAGTCAGAACTCATTACAAAATTAGGTAAACCAATTTCTACATTAAAATTAAAAATATTACTCTTCTATCTGTAGATTTATCTTTGTCCGATTCACTTCCAGACGATTCATCTTTATTTGTTCGGTATTGTCTTTTTTTTTGGATACTGTTTTCTTTTTTCTGAATTTCAAAATCTTTTTTACGGTCTATGAAAAAAATATTTATAAAATAATTAAACCAGTTAAATTAATTTAAAATGTTTAATACCTACCAGGGCTTAAAGAAGAATTAGACGATGATGAACTACGACTTGATGAAGAAGAATGATGCCGTTTTTTCTCCCTGCGTTTAGTAGAATCTCTAGATAATGATCGTTCTTTAGGTTTAGGTTTATTATTTGTTTCTACAACTTTGTCTTTAGCAGGCGAAACTCTGAAATAAAAATAATAATAATGAATAATATGGAATATACCAAGTATGGTTTATTTGGATGGTGCTTAAGTAAAACGGAATAAGTAAATTTTCATCAATAAAAATATTTTGTTATGTTTTGTAGATAATTGCATGCTGGTTTGACGGGTGACACTGCAATTAAGTTATCTTTCTTTATAATGTTGTTAAGAATAAAATAAACAAATTTATGTGTCACCAGTCAACCAAGGAGCATAAAACACAAAAAAAAAATTTTTTTTTAGATAGGTGAATATGCAGAGCACTGCCTAGGATGTCACATGGTTATTCTAATCCAATCTATATCTGCTTAAATAATATTTTTTTTAGATTCTAAGTGGAACGATGAATGTATTGATTTTTTACAATGATGTGTTTTTTTATTTTTTTATTTTTTTTTTGTGTCTGTCATCACGCTTTGGGGCAGTAAAACTGCTTCGATTTTCTTCAAATGTATCTTGTTCAATGGGTAAATGAATCTAGTTGGTGCATTCAGGAGGTCAAATTTTAAAATTTCCAAAAGTTTTCAAAAGCGCCGGGAAAAACAACATAAAAATTAAGGAAAAACTGGATTTTTTTACACAAAATTGATTTTGGTTTTTGGTGTAACTCTAAAACAGATGAGCGTAAACAAATGAAATTTTCACTGGTTGTTTATATTTACTTTTCTATACACGATAAAATTTTTAAAATATTTAAATTTATTTTGAACTGTTTAGGAACATTTTCAGTTTCCAATTTTATTAGTCTTTTTTAGATTCTGAGTGGAACGATGAATGTATTGATTTTACAATGATGTGTTTTTTTTTTTATTTTTATTTTTGTGTCTGTGTACACGATAAGTAGTCGAAATAATGCTTTGATTATCAACTTCAGTATCTTGTTCGATTGGAAAGTGAATATCGTTGGTGCATTGGGGAGGTCAAAATTTAAAATTCCCAGTAATTTTCAAAAGCACCGTGAAAAAAAAAAGAAAAATTAAGGAAAAACGGGAATTTTTACACAAAATCGATTTTTCACAAAATTGAATTTTGTTTTTGGTGTAATTTTAAAAAAAATGACCATAGATACATGAAATTTTCAACGGTTGTTTATATTTCCATTTTCTATACACGATAACATTTTCAAAATATTTTGATTTGTTTTGAGCTGTTTACGGACAATTTCAGTTTCCAATTTAATTAGTTTATTTTTTTTATGAATGTCAATAAAATTTAATACAAGATTCCTACTTTATTGTTACAATGACATTTAAAAAATATTTAAAATCTTTACAGTTTTTTTTATAAGCATTTTTTTTTTTTTTTTTTTTTTATTAAAATAGAATATTTACAATCTGTAATATTTATATACATACAATAAGTAAATTTGATAATATAATAAGAAACAACAACATGAATGGCGTGAGGAGGGAGGCCCACCAGTGTGGGTACCCTCTAACTTGGGGGATAGAGTTTTATTTTATTTTGTTAATTTTTTTTTTTTTTTTTTTTTTTTTTTATTCGATTAGTGCGGGTCGGGATTTAGGAGATCACGACACCAGTGTCTTTTTAATCGACGTGGGGGGTTATTGGGTATGAATTCACTGGTTTTGTTTCCGTGATTTTACGGCCTCCCAGCTCCTACTATATTTTTAATATGATATTTAAAAAATATTAAAAATCCTTAGAAACAGTTTTTTTATAAGCATTTAAAGTTCAAATCTTGACAAAATACGGAAAAACCAAGAAATTTAGCAAATTATTTTGAGTTGAGAATTCATAAAATTTTTTTATTTAAATCTAAGATTTGAAAATTTAATACAAGATTATTCATAAGTTTGTCCACCTTTTCAAAACAAAAATGTCCACAATCCAATTAAATTAAATTTTTATGAGCGTTTGAAGTTCATATTTTACAATATTGGATATTCACTCGATTTCCCATGTAGCGGTTTTGTTATTTTATTGTTATTCAAAAATAAATAACTGTAGATACATGAAAATTTTACTGAATGTTTATATTTTCATTTTCTATACACGATAAAATGTTGAAAATATTTTGACTCTTTTTGAGCTGTTTATGGACATTTGTAATTTTTTTAGGTTTTTTTTTTCTATAAATATCAATCAAATATTATTTCTAGGGTAAAAAGGTGTGAAGATTTAATGCAATTAAAAAATATTGAAAATACATATGTACAATTTTTTTTAAAAGCATTTAAAATTCCTTTTTGACAAAATTTAATAATTATTTTGTAGTTTAAGATTTATAAGATATTCAACTTTTATATTTAAAGATTGAATATTTAAAACAAGGTTCCACCTAAATATAGGTTATATATAAATTACTTTATTCACAATAAAATCATCAAATATATACTTAGTAATATCATAGGCTGACTGACAATCTTCTCTCAGAATCGTTTTCTTATACAACGATATTACATCATTGAATTCAAATATAACACCTTCCATTACAGTGACTCACTTGTAACCTACTGTACAGCAGAGTAACATCCACTCGCCCACTTTTTTTAAGATTGGATTTTGACAAAATTGTTTTTAGTAGTTCTAACTAAAAAGATTTAACATTTAATAATCATTTTTTTTTTTTGTGTTGTGTGCAGGGAGAGACTGGCAGCGCGGAAGTTACCATACCCACCCAACCCAAGCACTCTAGAAATTTTATGTTTGGGCCTGGGGCTATATTTGTTATTTTTAATAATTTTTCAACTCCACACCGTAATCATTAATGCGAAAACGAAGAATACAATATTACAGGGGCGTATGCAGGGGTGGGGGCTAACGGGCTGAAGCCCTCCCCCCATTGCTTGAATTATTATTACTTAAAAAAAAAAATATTTATCATGTTTTAACTGCCAACTATAGTCAGGGGTTAAAGTGGGAAAAAATTCCAGAGGGGACTTAAATATTAGAATATATAATTTTATATATAATATCTTATGTATAAAATCCTAATTTGTTAAAGAGGACGCTTTTTAACCGTCGTCAGAGGTAGGGGAACTGAGTCCTCCTGTGTTCCCCCACTTTAACTCCTGACTATAGTAAGCAATTTCGTAAATTTCATATATGTCTTACCAGAATGAATTTATTTTTGAAAAAAAATTGTATTTGTATACCAATTTTCCTAAACTATCTATAATTTTTCGGTAAAAGTATGAACTACTTGTATGAAGTTTTGAACTTCAAATTCACTGTGGTTATGACGAAATTTAAACTTTAAATGCTTATAAAAAAAAACCATGATGTCTATGTATCGTTAATATTTTAGTTATAATAAAAACTTACATATTACATTTTTAAGCTTTTTGACTGGATAAATAATTTTTTATTTACATTTAAAGAAAAAAAAAAATTTTAATTAATCAATTACAATCCAAGTGAGGATGGTATAACCAAGCTGGTTATCTAACAATTTTAATAAATTTTAATTTTTTTTCTCCAATTATTTTAAAAAGCACTGAGCATTTTCAATTTCGACCAAGTTATAAATATTTTAAAATTCTTCAAATAAACGTCTGAAATTATTAGATTGAACAAAATAAAAATAAAATGTTAACTAATTTTCGAGCCGCCCCACCCCCTATTGAAAAATCTTGCGTACGCCACTGCAATATTACAATTCTATTTACAAAAATAAAACAACTGGAACAGTCCGACTGCAGTTATGATGGCTATGAAAGTTATTTTAGATTCATTTTTGTAATTTATTGTGTAACAATACACGTCACTAGATGCTATTGGTAGAAGTTCTGGAACACTTAGTAATTAATTAATTTTTTAAAACAATAATAGGAATTACTAATAAAAATAGTATTTAAATTAAAAACATTAAATTTATTTTTGGATTTTTTTTATTTTATTTGTTTCGAAAAAGATTTTAATATTGAAGTAACTTGTTTTTTTTTTTTATTATGTTGAACTTAGTTGTATCAAAAATATTTTTTTTTCATTTTAAAAAAATGTATTTTATTTAAAATAAAAATTGTAACATGAGTGTCTGTTTGGTAGTTTTAAAACTTATACCCACCTGGCCACCTGAGCCTAAGTCCGCCCCAGGTTGTGTGCTTCTTAAAAATATTTAGTTATGGTTACAAGTAAATTATATTTTAAACAAATAATTCAGATACTAATAAATTTACCAATTTATTATATAACTAAAATATAATCTGACAATCTTATATTACAGTAGGAATTAAGGGTTCTGAAATGTTTAGGTTAGGTTCAATTTTAAGTTCAATTTGAATTCAATGATAAACCATTGTACCTATATGATGAAAAACGATTTTTAGAGACTGTCTAACTTTTTTTAACCAAAGCTACTTAAAAACTATTACAATAATAATAATATTATTAAGTATTAGCATTTAAACAAATGTTTAACCCCTACCCCCAAACTTATTTTAAAAAGAACTGAGAAATTTCAATTTTGATCACTAAAAACAAACACTTATATCCATTAAATTTGCTTCCAAAAACGTCATCAAAGCATCCCTAAAAAACACATAAAATCAATACATTTATCACTCCATCCAGAATCAAAAAGTTGAATTTGAATAGTAATATTGCATCACAAATAATTGTTCACCACAATACATTCCAATAAACTAATTACTCTTTTGGATAATTTTTGTCTAAGAAAGTAAAGTTCGAATAAAAATGGCTCTGTAGCCAATAGATCAAGCTGATCTGAAACTTTAGTTTTTTACTGCTTACACAAGAAAATGATTTTTAGTATAAATTATTAACAACTTTTATTTTAACACATAATATAGGTAATATGAAAATAATTTTTTTTTTACATAACTTAAGTACTTATTAATTATTAAGATATGTAGATAATAATAATATGTAGATTAGTAAGATAATACTTACGAAGTCTTTGGATTAGTAGTTTTTTCCTCAGTTGAGGTAATATCATTTTTAGGTGAACAACTACGACTTTTTTCTTTTTTAGTCGGTGAAGTATGTCCATTACTCACAAGTTTTCCTTTTGACTTTGAACGAGAACTAATGACATAAAAATACATTTATTATATTATTCAATACCTGTTAGAGATAAAAAAAAATTTAAACAGTACATTGAAATAAAAAAAAAATAGGGCAAGTAGGTAACAGTAGATATAGAAAAATGATTCAGAGTGGAGGCGATCTATCAACTTTAAAACTTAGTATATTTTATAATATATTTATATTGCTATTTAAGTTATTTATTTTGCTACTATAGGAATACATTTTACTATTATAGGTAATACGGTAGACTTAATTAATTTTTTTCCAAAAACATTGCATTTATTATATTATTATTAAATTGTTAGTCAATATTGTATGAAAAGGTTTATGGTATAAACTATAAATAAGATTGGTATTTAGTATAAATGTATAATATAATAATATAAATAAAAGTTTCAAGTCTCCAAGATAATATTTTTGAACAACAAAAAAATAGCTAAAACCATTATTCTTTGTTTAAACGCTCAACTTTTTTTTTTTTAATTCCAGTTATAACAACTTAAAAACCTTGTGTTAAATTTTTTATTGACATTTTTAGAAAAAAAACCAAAATTTCAAAATTTTATAACTATCTTAAGTTAAAATATTTTAAAAATTATACTATTATATAATATAAAATGTGAATATAAAAATTTACTTATTTACAAGTATCTAAAGTTATTAGTTTTGGAATTACAACAAAATAAGAAAAATGCGTTGTAAAACATTTTTCTCAATTATTAAAAAAAGTACAGAGGCATTTTTACTAAGCACCAACTAAATTAACTTTTATTTCAGAATAGATATTGAAGTTGAGGATTGAAGTATTTTTCTAGCCTAAACAGTATCTTTAGACGCAATAAAGAACACATACATGTTATCATATCGATGGTTTTTTGTTATCACAAAAATAAAAAAAATTAGATTTTGGTATTAACATTTTCAGAAAAAATATGGGTATTATCTGTAAAATAGGTGGTTAAAAATATTATTGTTTATTTTTTATACAGGGCATCCAAACACCCAAATATAAAAATTGTTGAAAGTCACTATAGTAGAAATTTCATTTATTGACAAAAAACAAAATGATTACAATACTTACTCTCTTTTTGTATGTTTTTCTCGTACTTTATCTGAATCATGATCTTTATATTTATCTCTTTCTTTTTCTTTATCACGTTTATCACGATGGCGATCTCTAGATCTGCTACGACGATCTCGTGTATGTGATCTACTACGACTTTTCCTCCTAAAACAATAAAATTGTAGACAATTAATATTACTATTTTAAATCATTCATGTTTTGACTGCGATAAAGATAGGTAGTTTTTAGAAAGGATTTAAGAATTATTAGGTATGTTCTGTGTGAAGTTATTAAATTTTATTTTTGTGTAGAATTATTATTAGACTATAAAACTTTTCTAATTGTTTGGCCAAATAAAGTATATACAATTGACTTAATGTCATTAAGTGTAAAATTACTATATAAAAGTTGGCAAGTAACCGTTTTGCTGTATAGTAGGTGTCAATCAAGTGTACCTCATCATAGAGTAAAAAATACTGTAATGGAAGCGTTGAATTTTAATATTATGGATTGGAATGTTTCAAGTTTCATTTAGTTCCACTACTGTTAATTATATAAAAGATGTACTATTATACATATGTATACTACTTAGTACAATGTTTTTATTTACTCCTACAGGGGAAATATCGTCAAAAATCCTATACATAATATATTATCCAGCGACACGGAAGTGCCGCGACCTAAGTAAAAAAAAAAAGGTGTATCACACGACCTTGTATATATACAGAAACCTAAACATTCCTATTTAATATATGTCAGGGATGGCGAACCTTTTGTTAACTGTGTGTCAAATCAAAATGTTTGGTTTGATTTTATTTGCCTCGAGTGTCAGAAACTTAGCAGAACTTTTTTTTTTGTTAGTCGTCATGTAAGGTATCCGAAACTATCTGTTATCTGTTGACCGTTCTGTTGTACCCACGTTTATACGTAAACGTGAAAAACAAATTTATTGATAATCTAATCTAATCGTTTACGAGCTTATGAAATGAAAGTACAGATTACAATATCTTACGATATATTCCAATAATAAGTTAAAGATAGTTTCAAATTATCGATTATTTTTTTGGAAAGTGAAGTAAAAATTATGAATTATATTTGAAATTGGTGTGTCACTGAAATAATGCAAGTGTGTCACTCCGTGACATAGGTTCGCCATCCCTGATATATGTTAATATTTTGGTATTCTTTATTACAGGTCTAATAAATGGACCAAATCGTTAGAATGAGGTATCAATCGATTGAGAAAATCACAGACTACTTGCTTTTATAATTTTCAATGGAATTGGTTGAATAATATTTTAGTTATGATCAAAAAATAGTGGATAATATACTACTTTTGACCCCGGCTGCTGTATTAAGAGGTTGTCAGTGCACTATTTGTTTTCTCTCTTTGACTCACGCGCAACAGACAAAACGCAATTGCGCAGAATGGTTTTTTTTATGTTTTTAAGTAAAATCACCCATTACAAAAAAGATAGAGAATAATATTTTAGAGGGACTGACATATTGATTTTATATTTTATTGTTATTTGACTTTGTATTTAACTTTCAAAATAAACAAAAAATGATGTTTAAATTGTTTTAAAACAATATTAAGAGAAATTAATATGTCATTCCCTCAAAAATATTATTCTCTGTCTTTTTTGTAATGGCTGATTTTACTCTAAGATAACTTAAAAATATAGAAAAAATAATTGCGCAAATGCGTTTTGTCTATGTTGCACGTGGGCCAGAGAGAAAAAACGAATAATGCGCTGGCATCCTCTTAAACGCGCCATGGCTGACCCCGGGTAACAGGAATACTTGTGATAGTGGCATACTTGACAGTACTTCTTCCACTACTCTAGTTAGGTTAGGTTACTACGATAGTTCACTCTCGGTGCATTCCGTCTCACATATGGAGTATAGATTACTTTACGGTTATGTGGCGTTTGTGCTAATCGTGTTTTGTCTACATTTCAACCTTGCTATCAAAAACATATAGACAGCTGTTTGTACCCGTTTATTGTTGATGCGTTACGACTTGTGTAGATACTAGGTACACGGCAAATTTTGTGGATAAATTTAATTCGTCTTTGGGTACACGGGGTAAACAATTACCCCAGATGTATTAATACAGTATATTAAAAATGATAATTTATAAAAAACTATAGACATTCCAACAAAATCACTCTGATAACTCCGTGTAAAAAGACGCTAAGTGAAAAAAACTTAAAGATATATGCTATAAAATATGTGATTTATTTATTAATTACGCCCAAGATGAGCAAAAGTTACAAAATATATATACATTAAAATACATTACTTAGTTGATAAAGAGTATAGCAAACACGGTGGATCATAAAAAAAAACAAAATTTGTAAGGTTATTACCAAGTTACTTTTGGATTTTCATTAACCTAACTGTTAACTTACAAAATTTCTTTTTTAATTAATGTGAAATTAACGAATTAATTTTTCATTTTAAGAAGTAAGTTAAGATATTTTGTTTTTAATTTTATTACATTACACTATTTCACTATTTCAGTCTATTTCGTTTTCATGTCAAAAAATATTTACCGTGAATTTTTTAAAGTTAAATATTTATATTTTTTCCAATTTGTTTTATATGGAAATTGGAAAAACTGTATAAAGTAAAACACTATAGTTGATGATTTAGTTTTGGGTTGTAAAAAAATTTAGTGCACTAGTTATATAAACAAATTAACTTTTTTTTAACTTAATAAAAAGTATGTATTAACTTTTAACTTAACCGAGTTAACCTACCTATAATTAAATTAACTTTTTGTTATTGCTGCATATTAACTTAACTTAACAGAGTTAAAAAAAATCATTGACTTACCCAGCCTTGTTTGTTACAAAACATACACATACGGTTTAACAAGGTATAGTAACTGTAATAATGGCAGTGGCAGTAAATATGAAATAATAAGTGATTTCGAGAATTGAATTTACCTTAAATTCAAATTTGGTAAATAGATTGTCCCAATCAATTTGCTTATAAATAAGTTTATATGCATAAATAACATCATTAAATAATGGATCAAGATCACATTGTTTAGCAATGTTAGAAATATCATTAATTGGTAATCTTAATTTAGGTAATAAGAATTTTAGAAAGCAATTTTGAATACTTTCAAGTTTATTTACCCAAATACCAGTAAATGGGTTCCATACTATACAGAACAGTATTCTAGAATGGAACGTACTATTACTAATGAACAATACAGATATAAGGTGGAATAGTAAATGGTTGATGTGTAAAATTTATATATAAGTAATTAATCCAAATTTAATAAAAATTGGTTATTTATATTTATTTATTATATGAATTATTTTAATTAAAATGAATCTTAATTTCGTTTACTTGGTCGGAAGATTCAGTCTAAAAATGTATAGCCAAGTACTAAGTATTATGTAATAAATAATGCAGACCCCATTAAAATAAATAAATTTGTTTCCGACCAAGTAAACTAAATTTGGATTAATTACTTATATATACATTTTACAAATTAGACCATTTACTTAGATTCCACCTCATATCACACATTTTATAGTATTTATCTATTAAGTTTTTTTCACTTTGCATTTTTTTTACACGGAGTGATTTTGTTAGGATAGGTGTAACAAAAAACAAATATTTTAAATGTATATATTACCAACTCTGAGCAATGTTAATAATAAATTGAGGTGATAGTGTTATGTAAATCCAGCATAAATAAGATTGTCATAACATGATCAAAATATATATTAAGTTTAAGAGAAATAGAAAAACATTTTTATCATAATAAATACATAATTGAATTAAAAATTACCTTTCTCTATCTTTTTTTCTTTCTTTTTCTCTATCTTCTTTATCTTTTTCAAACTTCTTAATCATATCTCCCACACGCTCTTGATCTTCCTGTAATATATAGTTGCAACATTAGTTCATCAAGATTAATAATAAATTAACTTTTAATAATAAAAAAAAAAAATTCTAATGAACAAAATAAATAAACAAATTGCTTTATAATTTCGGTATTCTTATTTTCTATTATTAATTATCAGGTATATTAATTATTTAATACTATAGGGGCCCGTTTTACAATCATTGTTAAAACCTCGGTTATGCTTAACCCACTGATTTTCACGGCCGAATTCCATGGCTTAACCTAAGTTAAACTATTGTAATACGGGCCCTAAGACAGCGATTCTCAAACTGTAACTGTAAGGTTACTCAAAATCAATTTTATTTATCATCATTTTTATCATAGATCAATTGAAGATTTTATGGATTTTAGTACTTTTTATTGTAGCTAATAAGACATACAATTAAAAAATTTGAGAAACACTGCTTTAATTTATATAAGAAATGGTATGTCACAACTGTTCTTACTAAAAATTAACTAGATGGATACATTTTGTATTACCAAAATCAACAAAACTGAAACACAATAACTATAAAAATAATATTACCATTTTCTTTTTTAACTCTTCTTTTTTTTGCTCAATAAATTTAGGGGGGATTCCCGATGGAGATTCCTGTGCAGACAAAAGTAATTCCCACAAATCCGTCATAAATACTCGAGCATTTTTGCCATTCAAGAAACCAGTGAGATTTATTTGCATTTTTCTTGGATCAGGCCACTAAAAAATGGCAATATTAAAAAAAAAATGTAAGTAAAACATACAAGATATTTTACATACAGTATCGGCTTCAAGCTGATTGTTCACAAATTCTTCTACAACATCATCTTCCATTCCTAGCAATTCTGTTATTCTTTTACCAATCCAAGGTTTGATAGTATCTAGTTTTACTTTATTCATATCAACCTTTCATGGAACATATATATTTTGATAATTTTAGTATTTGAAAATTAAAATAAATAATAACAAATTTAAAAACCTAGACAATTAAATTATATTAATTATAATACCTTAGCGTTTAAAGATTCACTAAATTTCATTTGTTTCAAAAGCTTTTTTTCTTTGTCACTGAATCTAGTATCCTGGTCAGCACTAGTACCCTATAAATTAAATAATAGTATGTTATCAAAGTTATTTGAATATATTAATGTGATTAAAATTTAAATCGATCTTTTAATTAATGGTTAAAATGCCATTATCGTTTATTACAATTTAATTGACTAGAGAGTATTAACACAAAATATATTCAAATGACGATGAATAGAAAAAGTATACAACTATACTCTATTCCATCTAAGAGTAAACCACTCGGCCGACCAAAACACCTATTTCCGCGCATCCCCACCACAATCCGGACATTGGTAAGAGCATTAGCACAGGCGCCCGACGACAACTGTTGGCCAATCACAGAACGCATAGCCATCGCATGGGGGATCAGGCACAGTTCAGCGGTTCACTCTCAGATAGAATAAAGTATATATAGGTAGGTAGTTAATTTTTAAAAGTAGATATCTATCTAAGGAATGGTATATTATTATATCATTATTTAAATCCTCAATAACATTAGGTTTTAAAGAAAATTTTTGACATATATATTTACTATTTATAAATAACTAGCTGATCCCTTGCAGTTTGTTGCCCGTATAAAATGGCAACTCTTAAAAAAATTACGATTGTTTAACTTTTTTTGGGTGTAACTCGCTGCAGTAAGTGCAACTTAGCCATCCTTCAAAAATTCAATTTGATGCAAGCTTGTACCTGATCTGCTAATTAACCAATGGTAACCAATAAATAAATACTCATTTCTACTAATTATTTCTCCTATAACCAATAGCAACCATTTATAAACAAAAATGTCCATCGTAAATCTCAAAACCCCTGTTTGAGCACCTCCCCAGGATAGACCTACTGGGTCCAATTGTGAATTTAAATCATTCCGGGAACTACTCATACACACACAAGAAATTTCATCAAAAACGGTCCAGCTATTTAGGAATGCATAAAGGACACATATTAATTTATATATAGATAGATACAATTTAAAAAAAAAACTATAGCTAAAGATGTTTATTTAATATTTTTCCCAAGTCTTCTTATCCTGTTTTTAATCATTAATATTATATTAAAATAGAATGGGAGCTATAAACCTCACAAGAAATGGAAATGGCCTATCAGGAAGGAGACCTGAGGAAAACATACTCATCGGGTGAACTGTGCATAAATGACAAACAGGCAAAATACCTATACAGTAATGTTAATGATAAATATAGCTGAATCAAAATAATGTTAATATATTTTTAAATTATTAAACAACATGTACCTATATTTATATTCTATCCCACGAGAGAATAGTCACTTTTCGCGCATCACAAATGATTCAATTATTGCGTTGAGAACCACGTGATCACGCTAACACTGGGTATTTTGTGGGCGATACGCGGCTCTGATGAGAATCAGTCAGCGGACTGATTATTCTCTCGTGGGATAGAGTATAGTAAGAACAACACTGTTGAATACATACATTAATATTAGTGAACCAACATTTTATGGGGTACCTACTGCTGATAGTATTCATAATCAATGCTATTACTGATACTAGTATTTCAAAAATAATTTGATTTGTATGAATATACATTTTCAGAAAAACATCCAGCATTGGTAATAAAATAAAAAATGTCATTTAAAATTAAAGGTATTTAAATCTGTTCTTGGTGTCACCACAACATGAACAGGAATAGCCTAATTAATTTTCAAAAATATTGTTTAGGTAGTAAATTACAACTAAAACAAATAATTCAAAAAGTTGTTAAAACTTTTTGAGAAGTGTTTACGTATATAAAGCCCCGTTCACACGATCAAATAATTTGTCAAATTATTTGATCGTGTGAACGGGGCTTAAAAGAGTTGCTCTGTATCATAATAAATAATAACAATTGATAAATTCACAAACTTTAAATGATATAATTTAACATGTAAACTTAATTATAACAACCCTATTTGGGATTGCTCATATACCTAAGTACCTACATATTTATATTAAATTTAAAATGATGAAAAATTTGATAATTTCTATTTTATTAAATAGCTATTTGGTTTCAGTTATCTATTGTATTTATTTTCATAATTGAACTAGGTAGGTAGGTACATATAAAATATAAACAGGCACACATGTGAAGTGTCACTTTTATATCATATAATACTACATTAAAAGGTTAATTAATTAATTTAATAGTCACTTAATATTATTTATTTTAGCTTATCTACTAAATTGAATAGATACAGATTGTATAGGTAATGCACATAAAATAACAATATTTATTGTATATAGTTGTATGTATGATGATCAAAGGGTGACGATCGTGTATCAATAAGATTTACAATACCATTATAATATATAACAAATGTCTAAATATTATTATGCCAATCTACTTGGTAATTCAAGTATACAACAGCAAACATAAAACCAGCCTATTTCGACAACGACCTAATATAGATAATATCCAAAAACGTAAACATCGACGTATCTTAAAAAATTCAAAATACACGACTGAAATTGATGAGATCTATTCACGGTATAATATCTGCAACGCCGTATTATTAATAGTGCTGGACAATTTCAATGAATAATAATATTGTGCGGTTGAAAACGTGAGACGCCGTAATTATTGTCGTGATCGTAGGTAAACGTTTAACATATTATTATTCAAAATGTACTCACCGTATACATCTTGATTCCGGTTCTAGAACCAACGGGTCAGAATATGATATTACAACACTCAGGACGGTAAAAAAAACAAAAAACGCCGACTACAATAATATTAAAATATTATTACAAAAATCATACAAACAGACACAGTTCGGCGTGCCCCGGACGCTCGGCAGACGGTAGAGTTCGGCACGACGGCACCTCACACGGCGGAAAACAATGGTGAAAAGAAATTGGATCATCCTGATTGGTCGCGGTTCGATCAGTATTGTAACTTGCACGAACTATAATATAATATCGTGTAAACGTAGTTCCACGCCATCTGTTCAAATATGTAATCGTACAATATAATTGTACGGCATTTTTATTGTGCTTGTCATGGAAAAGGAAAATCCATCGTTTACCGGCACGGCCACAGAATAATAAAATCATTTAAATAATAATAGTATAACGTGTCTATGAATAAAGTAATATGAAAAAATGAAATATTGAAATGCACGGGCCCGGTTTGTCAGTAGTTATTACTTGTCACTTGTCAGTAAAGTTGTCATGATCATGAAGATTGAAGACATTATTATTATTAAATATAATCATGAATAAATTTATTATTTTATATTATTTAATAATTTTCATAAATCATAAGTATATATCGATTGTCGACAGATAAATCATAAAATAAATGGTGACCACAGAATATATATAAAGCACAGATACATAGTTATATACTTTATATATCTGTGGTATAAAGTAACTTCCATAGACATAATAGACAGTCCTGTAAAGTATTTGAGTAAAAGTATTCAAATAACTTTTTTAAGTATTGAATAACATTTTAAATACTTTCAGCATGAAGTATTTTGAATGGTATTTTAAATACTTTTTTTTGTATTAAATACTTTTTGGTATTGAATACTTTAGTTTTTTATTTCGAAAATTGTATTTTTATTCGAAAATATTGGTTGGAAAAATATTGTTGTCAACTACAATAATAGAATAATAGTTTTATTAAATATTCTGTATTTCTGTATTAGCCGAAGCCCAAAGGTTTGTAAAAACCAGATTTCTAAAAAAAGTTATTGAATTTTGAATAACAATATTCCCTTTAAAACTATTAGATAACTATTAGATTACCTACTACCTATGTGTTTATATTACGATAATTAGAAACCCACATTAAAAACCAAAAGTATTTGAAATACTTTACAATTAAAGTATTTGAGTAGTATCTTAAATACTTAAAAAAAAATGTATTTGAGTATTTACTCAAGTACTTTTTAAAAGTATTCTTTACAGGACTGATAATAGACTATTATAATATGTCTATGGCACGGTCTTAGAAGATCTTCAAGACCGTCGTGGTCTATGGAAACTTTAAATACTGTTATCTGTGAATTGTGATGGTGACCAATGGTCATTGGTCATTGACCATAGACCTATTAACTATAGTTCAGTTGTAATAATAGGTCATAATAGGTCTATGATAGTGACACTCTATTAGTTCATTTAAATGCCACTGTGGCTAGGAAAGCGCCGTAAGTCATTCTGGATTTTTGTATTCAACTGATAACTGATAAGCTCTCGTAGTCTCGTTCAGCGTTCGGCCTTTTATAATTTTATATTGTGATGACATGCTTCGTTAGATGACAGGCAAAAATAAGTATATTTCTAAGTTTATATTTTAGTTTCGTGCCGGCGTCGCACGTGTGTCGTGTAATTAATACTGAATAGCCGCTGCTAAAAACATTCCCGAAGATGCCGCGAATCATGATAAAAGGCGGCGTTTGGCGAAACACCGAGGTGAGATTGAAACATTTACGAAAACTAACGTAAACAGAGCACATCTTAGTAATGTCTTACGGTCTTATTTTTGATTCAATTAATTTTATAGATTCTGAGTTGGTTTATAAAATTAAATAATATTGCCTATGTGTATATACATGTATATTATTACGTCTCACACTGTACATACTACATCTTTCAGTTTGAGAAATTCAAAAATATATTGTTTTGTTTTTGATGTTATATCTGTTTACATAAAAATCTAAAAATGTTTACTATTGTCAACTCTTTGACTGCTGGATTGAAAAATGACTATACCTGGCTGAATTTAATGCATTGAATTAACTTTATATTCAACCCCCTTTTTTTGATCGAAGATTGCCATTCTGTAACTAAATATGAAACTGTGTAGGTACATGAGAATCGTACTCTTAAAGTTAAAAAAATTTTAATGCAGTTTTGTAATAAAAAACTTGTATAGCAGTAGTCAAATGTTATGGATTAAGCCGGGGATTAAGCTCATTATTTTTTTTTTATGTAGGTACCAATCAGTAAATTAATAAGATACATTAAACAAATCTTTATTTAAACCGCAAATTATAAAAATGTCTATTAACTTTTTATTAAGTACAACTTAAGTTTACCTACAAGTCTAGTTTTTTTTTCTTTTTATATCCTGTATACAAAATTTCTTCCAGAAGGAGTGTTTCGATTTCAACATATAGTACCTTATCTTTTAGCAAATTGGATCAAGATGGTACTTTAGACAGGTCATTTTTCGATTTTCTCAATAATTATTTAATGCCACGGGAAAAATCCACCGGAAAATTACAAAAAAACGCTAAAATGGGATTTTAATTTCGAACGCTTTGTTTATCATCATAGAACGATAAAAAGTATATATTTTATATTATCACTTACATGATTAAATAAATAATAACAAAATATAAAATATCCAGACTGACAAACCGTCTCCGCTCAGAATCGTTTTTCTTATATACCCACTTGCAATATACTGTACAGCAGAGCGACATACACTTACCTGCTTTCTTACTTTTTTTTTTTTTTATTTTTAATACTGAAAATAGCCGATTTGTAAATCTGGTTTTTAGAAAAATATTTATCTTAAGTCAAGAGGTTTATTTTTTATGATTTTTTAAAATTTAAAATTTTTTTGAAGTAAACTCATTACTTTGGAAAGTAATACCTAACTTTTTGAAATAATTCTTAGATTTTAACAGGTAACTGTTTAAAAAATTTCATAAAATATTTTTAAAAGTTTACCTATATTTTTTGTATTTAAACTATTTTTGCGACTGGATCAACTGTACTTACCAAAAGTAATGAGATTTCAAAAAATAAATTACACAAAAGAATAGGTAAATGTTTTTAATTTTACAATCAATATTTTTTTTTAAAACAGATTTACAAATTGGCTATTTTCAATTTTTCAAAAAAAATTTATATCAGATTTATTGTTTTTTTTATTTTCAGTATAAAAACATAAAAATAAAAAGTATTTTTCGTGTACCGCAAGGCTCTGTAAATTATATAGAAAAAAATAATTAAAATATATCAATTATAATTATTTAGAACAAAAGTTATTTCATTTGTCAGGTCATCCTGTTACACCTTATATATTTTTAATGGCAAAATCATAATTTAATTAAAATATAACTACCATAAAAATAATAGTTTTATTAAATCTATGGAATGCCAAACCACATCGTTTTAGCTTAAAAATAAATACAGGAGTTACATCCAATAATCCAGTCAAATTAGATGAAAAAAGAGGTCCACCTCTGAAAAATTCTGAATTTTGGTACACACCTTTATGACATTGTTGTAAATAATGTGTAAAAAGTCGTCATCTATATCATGTACATGTCAAAGGTCACAATATTAGCCTTTTTTTTTAATATCTCGCTTTAATGAGTCGTGCAATAAAAAGTTCTGGTTATAAGTTGTAGAGGAAGTAATTATCTACAAAAAAGGTCTTGTGACATTTTCACGTAAAACTTATAGTTTTTGCCTTATAAGGCCATCAAAATGTACACTTTTAATGTAATATGAATTTTTTACTAAAAACAAGTAGCCTTTGCGTCAATATCTCGCTTTATACTGGTTGTACAAATAAAACTTTCAAACAAAAATTGTAGAGGACAAAATTATCTACAATATATATTAAATCGCACTTACGGTATACAAATTTTAACGTTTATCATACAAAATTATATACTATTCATGTATATAATACAATAACGATAATAAGAATGCCTTTGTTTTATACAGGATGTATTATGTCCATATTACTATAGGGTGGATGCCATGTGGCTAACTGGGTGGTTGTGGGATAACATGTTGCTTATATATGTATACTAAGGACTCGTCTGAATCAGTATGTATGGTTAGATTAAGTATGTATTGTTGGATTAAAATTTGATAGTTTCAAATTCAAGCGAGCAAACAGTGTTCTCCCGTTTTTGATATTATAATATTATCGTAATTTTGTATGGTAAACATTAAAATTTGTATACCGCAAGTGCGATTGGATATATATATATAACTATCTTGTATATAATTTTGTCCTCTACAATTTTTGTTTGAAAGTTTTATTTGTACAACCAGTATAAAGCGAGATATTGACGCAAAGGCTACTTGTTTTTAGTAAAAAATTCATATTACATTAAAAGTGTACATTTTGATGGCCTTATAAGGCAAAAACTATAAGTTTTACGTGAAAATGTCACAAGACCTTTTTTGTAGATAATTACTTCCTCTACAACTTATAACCAGAACTTTTTATTGCACGACTCATTAAAGCGAGATATTAAAAAAAAAGGCTAATATTGTGACCTTTGACATGTACATGATATAGATGACGACTTTTTACACATTATTTACAACAATGTCATAAAGGTGTGTACCAAAATTCAGAATTTTTCAGAGGTGGACCTCTTTTTTCATCTAATTTGACTGGATTATTGGATGTAACTCCTGTATTTATTTTTAAGCTAAAACGATGTGGTTTGGCATTCCATAGATTTAATAAAACTATTATTTTTATGGTAGTTATATTTTAATTAAATTATGATTTTGCCATTAAAAATATATAAGGTGTAACAGGATGACCTGACAAATGAAATAACTTTTGTTCTAAATAATTATAATTGATATATTTTAATTATTTTTTTCTATATAATTTACAGAGCCTTGCGGTACACGAAAAATACTTTTTATTTTTATGTTTTTATACTGAAAAATAAAAAAAACAATAAATCTGATATAAATTTTTTTTTGAAAAATTGAAAATAGCCAATTTGTAAATCTGTTTTAAAAAAAAAATATTGATTGTAAAATTAAAAACATTTACCTATTCTTTTGTGTAATTTATTTTTTGAAATCTCATTACTTTTGGTAAGTACAGTTGATCCAGTCGCAAAAATAGTTTAAATACAAAAAATATAGGTAAACTTTTAAAAATATTTTATGAAATTTTTTAAACAGTTACCTGTTAAAATCTAAGAATTATTTCAAAAAGTTAGGTATTACTTTCCAAAGTAATGAGTTTACTTCAAAAAAATTTTAAATTTTAAAAAATCATAAAAAATAAACCTCTTGACTTAAGATAAATATTTTTCTAAAAACCAGATT
>NC_042494.1:161294847-161302680 GCF_005508785.2 Acyrthosiphon pisum | reverse complement strand
TATAGGGTGGATGCCATGTGGCTAACTGGGTGGTTGTGGGATAACATGTTGCTTATATATGTATACTAAGGACTCGTCTGAATCAGTATGTATGGTTAGATTAAGTATGTATTGTTGGATTAAAATTTGATAGTTTCAAATTCAAGCGAGCAAACAGTGTTCTCCCGTTTTTGATATTATAATATTATCGTAATTTTGTATGGTAAACATTAAAATTTGTATACCGCAAGTGCGATTGGATATATATATATAACTATCTTGTATATAATTTTGTCCTCTACAATTTTTGTTTGAAAGTTTTATTTGTACAACCAGTATAAAGCGAGATATTGACGCAAAGGCTACTTGTTTTTAGTAAAAAATTCATATTACATTAAAAGTGTACATTTTGATGGCCTTATAAGGCAAAAACTATAAGTTTTACGTGAAAATGTCACAAGACCTTTTTTGTAGATAATTACTTCCTCTACAATTTATAACCAGAACTTTTTATAAATTAATGAAATTATTTATATAAAATTATTTTTAAAAAAAAGGCTTATTCTGTGACCTTTGACCACGAATAATCTTTGACGCGTACATGATATAGATCGCAACTTTTTACATGTTGTTTACAACGATGTCAGAAAGGTGTGTACCAAAATTCAACCAGGTGGGAATTTTTCCGAGCCGAAAACCTAATTTGGCTGGGCTACAAACCAAAATGAATCAGAAATCACATATAATAAATGTTGAGTTGATAGATTTAAATGATAATTGTAAATTACATATACAATGATATTTAATGTGTACCTAATTTTTCATTATTTATTTTTCTTAACAATTTATTTTTTTTTTACAGGATGAGATTCTTAAAGCAGCTGTTATGAAATATGGCAAAAATCAATGGTCACGTATTGCATCATTATTACATCGTAAATCAGCTAAACAATGTAAGGCACGTTGGTTTGAATGGCTTGATCCAAGTATCAAAAAAACTGAATGGAGTCGAGAGGAAGATGAAAAGCTTTTACATCTTGCTAAACTCATGCCTACTCAATGGCGTACCATTGCTCCCATCGTTGGTCGTACAGCTTCACAGTGTTTGGAAAGATATGAATATTTATTGTTAGTAAATATTACTAAATAATATTTAAATTTAATATTTAATAGCTGTTATCTTATATATATATATTTTAATATAAAAATATTATTTGTTGGATATAATTTCATAATGCATCCAGAGATCAAGCTCAAAGGAAAGAAGATGGCGAGGAAGTGGGCGATGATCCGAGAAAATTAAAACCCGGTGAAATTGATCCAAATCCTGAAACAAAACCAGCTCGTCCCGATCCTAAAGATATGGATGAAGACGGTGATTACTAGTTTATAATCTAATTTTGAATATATAAATATTAATTTATTTTTAAGAATCATTTTAAAATTAGGAGAATAATGAGCAACAGCCGCTAGGTATATGCTGTTGAACTGTTCTTCTTTACCTTGCTCATCTAAGTTTTAAATACTTATAAATAATATTAGTTCAATATCTGTTATTTATATTTAAAAATATTCTGCTTCTGTATTAGAATTTATAACGGACTGTCATTAGAAAAAAAATTAAGACTTCAAATATTATGATTAACACATACAAAATTGTATGTAAAATATAAGTACTTACAATTAAATTAAATTAAATATAATTTGTTTATGAACCTACTAAAGTAATAACTAACTGAGTTATGAGTATTTTTTTTTAAAGTTACATTTTAACTTTTGTAAAATATTATATACTAGGATTAGTTTTTAAAAATGTTCTTTGAACAATAAATATTTTGTTTACATCCATTCTTACTGCCACTTATTTACAAGGCTCATCAAGACTATTAAAATAGAATTTTTATTTAGGCTAAAATCTATAGAAGTAAATTTACAGTTTAAAATTGCATACAAGTTATTTACTGCTTGTTATTATAAAGTTTAACATTTAAAAATATTTTCTAGAGTTGGAAATGTTATCTGAAGCAAGAGCTCGTTTAGCCAATACACAGGGAAAAAAGGCAAAACGTAAAGCTCGTGAGAAGCAATTAGAAGAAGCTAGAAGACTTGCTGCATTACAAGTAATTTACAAATTGTTTATAAAATTATTATGTAGATGAAAATAATATTTTTATTTTGTAGAAACGGAGGGAATTGCGTGCTGCTGGTATAGGTGTTGGAAGAGGCAATAAACGAAAGCGTGGTATAGACTATAATGCTGAAATACCATTTGAGAAAAAACCTGCTTTAGGGTTTTATGATACTGCCAATGAGGATGTTGATCCACTTGCACCAGATTTCAGAAAATTGAGACAGCAAAATTTAGATGGAGAACTACGTGTTGAAATTGAAGAGGTAAATGATTTATTGTAATTTTTAAGAATTAATTTTTAATTGTGTTTGTATTTCAGAGAGAAAGAAAGAAAGATAAAGCTAAGCTCAAACAGCGTAAGGAAAATGAAGTTCCTTTAGCTATGTTAAATAATCAAGAACCTATTAGGAAAATGAGTAAACTTGTTTTACCAGAACCACAAATATCTGATCAAGTAATAATCTATATTTTTATTATAAATATTTTTAAAATAAATTATAAACTATAATTGTTTTAAAGGAATTGCAACAAGTCGTTAAATTGGGACGAGCCAGTGAAATGGCACGAGAAATAGCAATGGAAAATGGTCCTCAACAAGCTTCAGATGCATTATTGTCAGATTATACCCCTTCAATTAATAACATCCCTGGCCGCACTCCAAGAACCCCATCTGTTTCAACTGACAAAGTTTTACAAGTAATTTGAAATTAATTTTAAGATAAGACGTTATCTATGCATTATCTCTATCTTAACGTAAAACTTGAATCTTATTGTAACTAACACATAACATATCATCCAGTTGCCTCAAGGAAGCTTCTATTGATATTTCAATTTTAACGCAAGTTATGTGGGTTTTAAATTTCAGAAAAATGTACAATTTAAAAATACCCATATCTTGTTTTAAAATTAAAATATGAAAAAAAAAACCTAATTACACTAATTAATAGTCTTACCTTTAAATTTTATAACACATTAATTTAATCTAATATTAAGAATAACATAATTAAATGGATTATTCTAAACTTAAAATGTGCTTGTTGTGCATTCCTAAGATGGAAATAACACAGTTTAATGTCTACTTATAGGGAAAGATTCAGAGCTGAACCCTGTTAAAACTCCTCTTGCTAAGATTAGCATCAAAGTCTTTTCTTTCATACACTAATAATATACTATATCTATATTAATGCGCACAATTTAATTTATTTTTTATAGGACGCTCAAAATATTATGGCTCTAACCCATGTAGATACTCCTCTCAAAGGAGGTCTTAATACAGAATTGCAAAATGTTGATTTCAATGGTGTCACCCCACAACGACAATTGATTACAACACCTAATACAATTTTAGGTACTCCACTTTCACAAGCTGCTAGTGATGGTTTCCAAACTCCGCAAAGTGATAGAGCGCTAGTAAAAGCGGGTATGCTGACACCTACTCCTCTAAGGGATCAGTTAAGCATCAATCGTTCAGATTCTATGGAAGTCGATATTATAAATACACCCCAAGCTATGAAAAACTACCAACATCAAGTAAAAGAACAGTTGAAAGCAGGCTTAAGTACATTGCCAAATCCAAAAAATGATTTTGAAATAGTAGTGCCTGAGGACCACCCCGAAGACGAAGAAACTGTTGTTCAAAAAGATTTCATAGAAGATCAGTCTGATGTTGAGATGCGTAGTGCTGAAGAACTTCTTGCTCGCCGTAAGTACAATTAAAAATATACACATATTTTTATAACGATCATATAATATGTACTAGTAAGTATGTTTGGATCTAAGAATTTTAAGTTTCAACAACCAATATGATAATTTTCATTGAAATAACTTAGTTGTAACTTAATTTTTAAATATTTCATTATTATAGTATATGAATGTTAGATAAATATAAGTTTAAAAAAAAATGGTTGGTAATATTTGTTGACTTCTTAAAAGTCTCAACTAATAAAATTGACATTTTTTAAGATAAACTTTATCATAATATTTATAATATATATTGTAGTTTTAACTATTTCTAAAAATTGTGTTTTGTTCAAGTGTTGCCAGTTGATATTCATATGAAATTCTAGATTCTGAGTGGTGTGATGAATGTTTTGATTTTATATTGGTGTGTTTTTTTTTTTTGTCTGTCATCATCTTTTAGGAAAGTAAAAATAAATGTACAAGTTAGTTATAGTTGGTACTTTGGGGGGGTCAAAAGTAAAAAATTCCCAGCAGTTTTTAAAAGCACCGAAAAAAACAAAAAAAAATTAAAGAAAAACTGGAATTTTTACGCAAAATCAGTTTTTGACTAAATCAATTTTGGTTTTTGGTGTAACTGTAAAGTAAATAACACTAGATACATGCAATTTTCACTGAATATTTCTTTGCTCTCGGGTAAAAAGGACTTCAGTCAATTTTTCACAAAAAATTTTTTCCGCAGATGTAAAGCTTAATTTTTGCTGATTTTTTTGGTACATTTGGCATAAGTTAGTGAAGAATATTACTCATATCATTGAAGAAATAAATAGGGAATATTATCTAAACATAACCGTTTCTACGTTGGTAGAAAAGGCGTATGATGACTTATGCCTGGACCAAAAGACATAAGTTAAAATAAGTGAAATCAAAAAGACATGAGTCGTGGAAAAATAGGGCTTAAGTCAGAAAAAGTGAAATCAAAAGGCCTCTCAAAGGTTATCTCATTAAACATTCATAGTAACAAGAATTTTAATGGTTACATGTATTAAGAATGTAATATATATTATATAAAAATACCTTAGATATATATGGATATAATGAACTTACATGTAGGAATTTTCAAACTTTCAAACGGCTGTCTTGAAAAGTTGATTAAATTGACATAAACCCTTTCTACCTGGGACCAAAGATTTATATTAGCATTTTCCATACATCATATTATAGTTAATAATTATATATATTTTTACAATGGCAGTTGAAAAAATATTAAAAAAATAAAATCACAATTTTTTTTATAAGTTTTTAAAGTTTGAATTTTGACAAAATACGTGAAAATCACAAAAATATACAAATTCTTTATAGTAATTCATACAAATTTTTCTTTCTAAATCTAAGATTTTAACACTTAATACAAGATTCCTCATAAGATTTTTACAACATTGGCTATTCACTTCATTTCACAGGTAGCGATTTTCTTATTTTGTTGTAATTCTAAGACTAATAACTGTAAATATTTGAAATTTACAGCATATTTTTATTTTATTAATTCTTTTACTTGATACAATTTTCTAAATATTTTGTCTTCTTTTGAGCTATTTACGAACATTTTAAATTTTATATTTTTTTTAGTTTTTTTTTTCTATTAATGTCAGTAAAATTGTATTTGTTAGGTCAAGAAGCGTTAAAATTTAATACAAAGCTCCTGATTTAGCAGTTGAAAAATATTAAAAACACATAGACACAGTTTTTTTATTAGCATTTAAATATGATAATTAAGTATAAACGAATAATAATAATTCAACTTAACCATATTAATAAATATAATATTTAATATCCTAGGATGACAAGCCTCCACTCAGAATCATTTTTGTATACAATGATATTATATTATTGAATTCAAATTTAACACCATTAATTACAGTCACCCGCTTATAACCTACTGTATGGGAGAGCAACTTCTACTTACCCGCTTTTTTTTTAAATTTATTCATGTCCTTAACATGAAATGACAAAAAATACTTGGATTTGGTTGCTACATAGCTGATACTTCCTTAATGTACAAATTATAAAATAAAAATACATCAATATAACATAATGTTTAAAATAATAAATAAAATAAAAATAATTTCTACTCTTATATAATGTTTAAAATATGAGCCTCTCCCCAGTTTCTGCGTTATAGATCTGGCCCTATTATATTACAGTAAAAAAATGTAAATGCATTTAACTTTACAACTTGTATACTTCCAGGCCAATTAGAAATGAAGTTGCGATCTCAAGTAATCCAACGATGTTTACCTCGTCCACCAGATACTAATATTGTTTTGAGACCTTTGAATTCAGAGCCACCTCTTACAGATCTTCAAAAGGTGATTATATTATATTAAAAAAAAATATTAGTAAATTATATATTATTTAATATTTTAATGTATTTTTAATTTGTTATGTAGGCTGAAGAATTGATTAAACAAGAAATGATTACAATGCTTCATTATGATGCTGTCCGTAGCCCTTTACCACCAGAAGTTGCTACACTTACTCAAAGTGGTCCCAAAAAACAGCCAATCCTAACTGAAACTCAGCATTTAGCTTATTTACAGGCACACCCGTACCAACAATTCACTGAAGAAGAAATGGAAAATGTAATTAAAAATATATGTATTCACAGATTTAGAAAAGAAGCAATGAAATAATATGTGTACATTAGTAAATAAATTATTTATTTATTTATTTATTTCATAAAATATTGTTTTAGGCGAAACAAGTTTTGATAAAAGAAATGGAAATTGTTAAACAAGGTATGAATCATGGAGAATTGTCATTAGACTCGTTTACTCAAGTGTGGGGTGAATGTTTGGGCCAAGTACTATTTCTGCCCAATCAAAATCGTTATACAAGAGCAAATTTAGCTAGTAAAAAAGATAGGATTGAATCACTTGAAAAGAAACTGGAACAGAATAGAGGTCATATGACTAAAGAAGCTAAAAAAGCTGGAAAAATGGAAAAGAAAATTAAAATTATTCTCGGGGGATATCAAGTAAGTAATATGAATATGTCATTATGATGTTAACAATATATTATTGTTCCAGGACTTAAGTTTTTAATGCAATAATTTTGTTTATTTAGACTCGTTCTCAAGGTCTTATCAAACAATTCATAACCAGTGTGGATGAGATTGAACAGGGACATTTAGAATTATCAACTTTCCAGTTTTTGCAACGACAGGAAGAATCTGCTATACCCAAACGACTGCAGGTGATTTTGAATATATCATTTTTTAATTGTTTATATTTTTGTAGTTCATCATTGTTTGTTGTTAACTGTTTAGTATATAATATAGCTAAACAGGTTAAACAACAATTTCATAATAGTCGCTATTAAAATATTAATCGGATTTCTTTTTTAATGATGAATTATATTTTAGTCATTAACTGATGATGTAGACCGTCAAAAAGAACGAGAGAAAATTCTACAACAAAAATTTTTGGACCTTGAAACACGATGGAAAGAACTACAAATAGGAAATGATTGAACATCAAACTGTTATTAATGCAATAAGCTTCATATTTGTATTATTTTTTTTTTCTATTTATACTAAACCTCTATTTTATTTTCTAAAAATAGAATTTAAATTGTGTGGAATCATGTGAGAAAAAAAATTATATAACTCGTCACATTATGTGTACATTTCTTAAGCAACTTGTCCATTATTGTAATTTGAGATTAATTATACAATCTTATTAAAACTACAAAGTTTAGAGATTATCCACTCTACATGTTTTATATACCTTTAAAATATTATATTTTATTAAGAGGATTGTCAGTGCACTATTCGTTTTCTCTCTCTGGCCACGCGCAACATAGACAAAACGCAATTACGCAAAATCATTTTTTCTATGCGTATAAGTAATCTTAGAGTAAAGTCACCTATTACAAAAAAGATAGAGAATAATACTTTTGAGAGAATGACATATTGATTTGTCTAAATATTGTCTCAAATCAATTTAAACATCATTTAAATTTACAACATTTTTTTATTTATTTTG
>NC_042494.1:161292617-161294797 GCF_005508785.2 Acyrthosiphon pisum | reverse complement strand
TGCGTGTGGACCTGAGAGAGAAAACGAATAGTGCGCTGACATCCTCTTAATATGATCCAAACGAAAAACTTGTTGTATTGAAGTGATGTACGTTAGTCAAAATGTCCATATCTTCATCACTAGGGCAAATACACCTTTCATATTATGAAAATTAATTATGTACTCTTAAGTTGCCCATCTGTAGGATGGAATGTAAATGCAACCAGCAGTCTTCTAAGGTCTTGTGTTGGTTTATTTTTTGATAAACTGAAGGTACATAAACAAGAGCTTGGCGCCTTATCTTATACTCCGGATCCCCTTTAAGAGGACACCACCTGGGCATTTTTTGTCTCCGTCTTACAAACATACAACATGGTAAGTTATGCATAGTTACAATTTTTTTATAAGTATTAAAGTTTGAATTTTGAAAAAATCACAAAAAAAGAGCATATTATTATGAGTTTGAAATTCATAAAAAATTTTCTTTTTAATCTAAGAATTGATAATTTAATTCAAGATTCCAAATAAAAGTTTAAATTTTGACAGTTTATATAGGTACTAATATGTAATTAGTTATAGTGTCTATAAATATTAAAATTCAAGTACAAATTCAGTATTATTATATTATACTATATTCATAATATTATATTAGATTATTACATGTTAAATATAAAGATTCTAATTGCGGGCATAGCGATTAAAATTTTTTTTCGTACTAACTGTTGTACTAGTTTCAGTTAGCATACATTATGTACCCCCTAAATTAAACATTCATAGACTACTATAGTACCTACATAATTTATTAATTTTTTTTTATGGTTCCTAGAACGTGCTAACACTAAAAAGACTATTTTATAAAACTTAAAAACAAAAGCCTATAGGGGGATCTGTCCGTCCCCCATATCACACTCCTGTATATAATTAATCTTATTCAATAATAGTGTGCTTTTAGACTTGAGTATTTTAATAATTGCATCATTATCTAATTCTTATAAAACATCCTTTTCTATTGACATGAGCTAAAACCTTCTAGTTCATATAAGTCTTACTCAGGAGACTCAAGACACCACATCCGCATGTATTGTTTCCATTTCACAAGTGCGTTACACGGCAAATTTACGCTCAGAAAACCACGTTCAGCTCCGTTACTCCGACTTCAACTTGGCAAGCTGTTTTTTTATCTGATCAACTATTTATTTCAAAATTAGTATAGGTATTAGGTACCTAATGAGGCAGGTTGAATTGATTATTTAATTATTACTTAAAACTGCATTTATTGTTCCTCTGAAGATTGCAGAGTAGTACAATGATTGAAGTCTTCAGTATTTGTAACTACCATTTAATTTTATCTGAATTTAACTCAAGTTGATTTTTTCTACATATCTCAAACTTCGGCCAGCTATCTTAGAGAATCCTTTGAACAATTCATTAATGAAATAATATTAGGTACTTATTGTTGGTAATTTTTTGGATTTGATATCAGGCTGCAGTCTAGCTGCCAGCTTATATTATTTCATAGATAACTTTGAATCTTAAACACAAACATTTTGTAAATAATATAAAATACAATTTAAGGTAAGATGTTAAATATTTCAATCACGCAGGTTAGTAGAGAATAATAAGTGATAAAAATTTGTTCTATTATTTTTTAATATAAATTAGCTCAAATATTAAATAATAAAAAAAAAATTTTAGAAACAAAAAGATATACACATATTGTGTGAGTTGATTTTGTTTATGTACTATACATTAAGAGGATGCCACACCCAGCAACTTATCTTATTCAATAATAGTGTGCTTTTAGACTTGAGTATTTTAATAATTTCCTATTTCGTATACAACATCCTTTTCTATTGACATGAGCTAAAACCTTCTAGTTCACTTAATTGTTTAGGCCAAAGTTTGCCGAATTCATAGATATATTATTGGTATGTCCATGACTATATTATATATCTGTAGACGTTTTTGATTGCATTTGATTAGAGTGGCCCCACAACATTTTTTTGGGTAAAAAATAATTTACGGTAAATATTCACCTGATCAATTTATAGCATGCACATCTCCAGAAAAATCAGTCTAAAATTGAAAAATATAATATAATTCACATTCTGTATCTACATGAAAATCGCTTTTTAATGAGCAAACAACCAACTTTCTAGTTTTCATAGTTTAAGGGGATTCGATACCGTGATTTTCTGTTT
>NC_042494.1:161276156-161291946 GCF_005508785.2 Acyrthosiphon pisum | reverse complement strand
ATCCCCTTAAGATAAAAGTTAAAAAAATAGAGTATTCAGGGTTAAACATGGAAAATAATAAAAATATAACTCAGTAGAAATGAGTTTATGGATAATTAAATTAGCTTTAATATAACTATATAAGATATTAATCATTAATGAGAGAGATCCGATATCATGCCCAAGTGGACAGCAGTATAATTTGAATACAGAAAACCATGAAGGGCTATATTTTGTCGGAAAATATTTTGTTGGAACTGTATACTATTGAATTTTTCAAAATTCAGTTTTTTTGACATTTTGTCATTGCATTGGCACATAGAATCGAAAAACGTCACGTTACATATTACCATGGCAACCATTTATATATTATTTTGAAATTTCCAATGGAATGTTTTGTATATAAATGGTTGTCATAATGATATGTAAAACATATTATTCATATAGAGTTGGTAATTTTAATGGGCAACGAAGTAAACCGGATCAGAAATTTTCATATACATAGATAGATTATACCTCTGAGCAGAAGATAGGTTAATTTAAAAAGGGAGAGGACCAAAGACCAACCAAAGTATCGATACTTTACTAGTGTCGGTAGTATCGGAATATCCCTATGTTCAGACTCTTCAGTAAATTACCTAGGTATGTGCTATATATGATAGCAAAGACATAAAATGTGGTACTTCATTGCAGACTCGTATGCAATATGTTTATGTTTTTTCATTAAAAATCAAGAAAGTATAAATTGCAACTTTATAGATAATAAAATAATTCTTATTGGTTCTGGAATTTAATGAGAATATCATATGAAATTTTATTTGTTTAAAATTTTTATTAAAAATATGGAACAAAACAATAATTATTGAATATTCAATCACCATTCTTCGCATTCATCGACTGAGTTTGACATCTGTAATCACAAATAAATACAATTTTATAATTGATAATTATTAAAATTTATTTATATTTAATTTGATAATTTATTATATTTGAAAGAAGATACCGATCTAAAATATATTAAGTGATAAGTTAGTTTAGAATTACATCAATAGGTATTTCATTTTAAAACAATACGAGTAAAATAGTAGTTAAAACTTATTTAATATTCAAATATTTTAATCAAATTTATAAATTGAAGTCTATGTCTTTAAACTAATTTATAATAATCATCAACGTAACAATAAGAACATTATTCAAGTAAACCCAATTGCTTCAAAGTTTATAACAAATCAATGCTTGGCAAAATACAAAACCATTATTTTTAATTTAAAGTTAATAACTCATATATGTTTTATCTTTGTTGATGATTAATACATTCAGTTAATAGATTGGAAAAACTGAGTAAAAACCCGTGGGACCAGATGTCTTCAGTGGCGTGCTTAGTTGTTTTTAATGTAGAGAATAATCCAAAGGGCGGGGGGGGGGTATCACACCCTCATACTCCAAGTGAGCACACCCATGTAAATACCCATGTAATTGACACAAAAATAGGAATAGACATCCAATATTAAACAAGGAAAGTAATGTATCAAAAGCACATAATCTGATAAATACATAGAGTTTTACTTAGTTGTATGTAAATTTCTATTTAAGTACAGCATATAATGAAGAAAATTGGAAAAAATAAACATTGTTATCATGGTAACATTATCTATAGTTAAAGAATTAAAAATATTCCAACATAAATTGATGTTAAACAATATTGAGCTAAAAAAATGTCCATATCCTGATATTCCACGGGTTCCACATATACAGAAAATAATAGTAAGTACAATATAAATATTATTTACAATTCTTATATCTGAGCCTCCAAATTTATCGAAATCATCATTATATCTGGCTTCTCGTCCAAGTTTCAGTAACCAATTGGGTATTTCTTGATTTGCCTAAATCGAAACAATTAAAAATGTATAAATATAAATTGGATTAAAAAAAGATAAGTATAAGATTTATTACTGATGCAAGAATTGATATAATTGGATCCACCAAAAGATAATCTTCATCAGGATCAAATAAAGATGTAGCAATTCCTTTGTTGCCTAGTCTACCTGTTCTCCCAATTCTTTGGACATACTCTTCAATTACCAGAGGCATGTCATAATTAAGTACATGGTTGACACATTTAATATCTAAAGATTCAAAAGTTAAAGTTTATCAATAAATTATTAATGAAGTAATAAAAATGTTAAAATTATTGTTTGCAGACGACTCTATTGATAAATAATTTTGTTATAAATTCTGTTTTATTTAAATAGTCCACTGGAAATGCATTGTCTAATCAATTTAAAAATGTTTATATAACTAATACAATTATTTAACTATAAAAACCATTCTTCATTTTTTTTTAATCTATATAAATAAAAATGAATGTCGCTTTTTTCAGAACTCAAAATCTTGAAAACTACTCGTCCGAATTACTTGAAATTCAACACAGATGTTTAGCCGGATTAGGGGAAGGTCAGTAGCTATATGAGAGTCGCAAAATATAACTCAAAGTCACAGGAAATAAAGATACAAGATTGGTACAAGTGGTGCGGTCTAACGGATGAATATTCAATAAACATAATAACGTATATAAATAATACTAATAATTATAATCTATAATATAAAGTTGTTATTTCTCCTAAAGCAACCATCTATAAACAAAAACGGAAATCTGAAAATACCTGTCAAATTTGAAAAATTGGCCCAGCCGTCAACAATTGATGAAGTAACATTTCAATACGTTTTCATTAACCATTTTGTATATTTATTTGCCGATCACATTAAACGATAACATTTGAATAAAAAATTCTACATATCATCGTCCAAAGGCAAAATAACAACCAATCACGAGCGAAGCTGTGATGGGCCGGCTAGTACTTAATAAAAATAAGTCATTGCTCATTTCAAAATTAATGAGTGATTTTATACTTATTTTGCCTACAACTCATTGAATAACATTTTTTTCTATATTAACTATATAAAAGAGGTGGTAAATGATTGATATTATGTCCTTAGTTAGAAGATATTATTCTATTCGACAGAATATTCTGTGAAATTAAACTTAACCAATTAAAGTTGTATACATTTACCTAATCCTCTTGCCGCTACAGTTGTTGCTACAAGAACATTCATCTTTCTGGTACGAAAATCATCTAAAGCAATTTCTCTCTGATCTTGTAAACGATCACCATGTATACTTGTTGATGGAATATGCTTTTCGCATAAATATGTAGCAAGGAAATCTGCTGTCCATTTTTGATTTACAAATACTATAGTTCCTACTGAATCTAAAAAAGAACATACAAATAATTAAATGTTTTTGTTATTTATAATTATAATTTATATAATAAATTTGTGTTAAAGGAACCAGGTTAGGGTTTTACAAGTATATGTAATACTTAAGGATGTCAGTGCGCTATTTGCTTTTTCTCTCTGACCCACACGCAATATCGCACATTTTACGTTCACAATAATGATTATAATCATAATAATTTCTAAAATTAGAGTGAAATGACCTCTTAAAAAATTTAAAAGTAAGATTATTGTCTTGGGCATCTCATAGGCGTTTTACTATACTTTAATTTTAAGTGAGTTATGAGTATTGTAAAATAGTAAATTGTTTGTACATTTTAAAATACTCATAATCCATTTTAAAATTAAAATATGTTAAAATGCCTATGATGCCCTTGGGCATCTTACCTTTAAATTTTATAAGAGGTTTTTTCACTCTAATTTCAGAAACTATTATGATTATAATCATTTTTGTGAACATAAAATTTGGTATGCTGATTCCTGAGCGTGTAGGTCAGAGAGAAAACAAATAGTGCGCTGACATCCTCTTAATTACACGGGAGGCATAGGGATAAACGACTTGGTAGAGATTACAAGCAGACCACGCCTGACAAAAATTATTTGTTACTATATATAAATAGAGTATAATATCTTAGTTAATTGTTGCATCGAGGTTCCTTCTCAACATGAATTAAGCATAGATATTTTACTCAATTAAATAAAATGTATACCTTTTTTTAAAATACTGGTCAAAATGTCACGTTTATTGAATCTATTAACCAAGCAAAAGTTTTGTTTTATATCTTTTGAAGCGCTACTAATAATACCAACTGCTAAAAATAAATAATTTTTGTTTAAATAGAATTTTGCTAAATGCTGAGTGGCATCTGGTAAAGTTGCTGACAGCATAATTGTCTGTCTATCCATCTGGAAATTATAAACACTAGACATTAAATACTATACAAGCATATTATTTTACTCTATATTAATTGATCAATGAAAACTTACAACAGACGGCATTGAAAAGTGATCTAATATTTTATCAATATCCGGCTTTAAGTCAATGTCTAACATCTTATCAACTTCATCCAAAACAAAAAATCTCACAGATGAAAATGTTATGAAGCCATGCTGAACAAATTCATTTAATCTACCAGGAGTTGCAACAAGTATGTGACAACCTTTCTGATAAAAAAAAGATATTGGTTACATTTTTATTATTATAAAATATGCATAAATATCTAATACATATTGTCGTAAGCTATAGACGGCCATTAACATTATAATATAATATACTAGCTGTTCCCGTGCACTTCGTTGCCCATTAAAAATACCAACGCTATATGAATAATATGTTTTTTTTATAATATAACGGTTACCATAACAACAATTTGAAACCCACGGCAACCATTTATAAAAACAAAAATTTCCATCGTAAATCTCAAAATCCCTGTTTGAGCACCAGCCGGGGTTGGCCTTATCTCTTTTTAAATTAGCCTATCTTCTGCCCAGAGACCCAATCTATCTCTGTACTAAATGTTCCCGTGCACTACGTTGCCCGGCAACCAATAATAATTATTATAATATCTTCAAAACCCATGGTAACCAATAAACATGGCAACCAAAGGATCTGTGCCGCAATTAGGATTTTTGGGGCCCCTGACAAAGTCAATGTAGGTCCCTGAGGTCTATATATAAATTGATGGTAATTTTTTTTTAAAAAGCCTAAAAATATAATGTGAGAGCCCGCTACCCAGTGACCAGTGTATTGTTATCAAAATATAACTACACTTTTAGTGTTATTTTTTTTTATTATAAAAATTAATTAAAGCTTTTCACATATAAAATTAACTCAATAACTATAAAACACTATAATAATATAATTGTATAGATAAATATAGATATTATTACGGATAAATAGGGCCCCGTTCTTCGATACCAAAGTAGATAGCATAATAAATTATAAAAACAAATATTTTTATTTAACATATATTATTTGATTTAAACATAGATCACAATGCAATTATTTAAAAATTTAAAATAGATGTGGGGCATCGCCGGGACCCCCTGAGCCAACGATTAGGGCCCTATACAGGGGCATTGCCTCGGCTGCCCCTGCGGTTTTGCGGCACTGCAGAGGACATAGGCAGACGAATATTCTATCTCCTCCCGGGGTTGGGTGTCATGGTAATATGGACACACAGACAGACAGACATACATTAATTTATATATATATATATAGATATGTACCATACTGTTAGGTTAGGTCACAATAATATAATATAGATATAGTATGTTTGGAATGCAGGTCACTAAAATAGGTAGGGCCCAAGAAGAAAATTTAGCTGAGGAAACATAATGTTTTGTAATTTAAATACCACCGCCCATGCAAGGGTAGTCAAAGAGTTTGACAGGAGTATATGTGACAGTCGTACAAGGAGAGACAAACAGCTATCACAAGGACCACAAGAGAATATTATATTATTATGTTTGTTTTAATGTAATGAAAATGTTTCCAACTATAAATTGTGTCAAGCTTTCTTATAATCATTTGACGCTCTATTTTAACTGATTTACAGCACCATAGTATTAATATGTCATAAGGTCTAAAAGAAACGGACATAAGACAGTAAACGTTCACCATCGTACTTCAACTTTAACCTATGTTAACAAGGCTGGAAAAATTAAATTTTGGACTATAATCATTAGATCAGAGTGTTTGAGGGTAAAATTTCATAGTTTTAAACGCGTCTTACGACAATAAACACCTACATAATAATATGGCAAACTCATTAATATTTAAAAACATTCTACTTACAAGAATTTGATTTTTTTGATGACTGACTAAAGTTCCACCATAACAGACAAACGATGAAATTCCTGTACCTCTTGCCAATTTCAACACAACCATTTTAATTTGAACAGCCAATTCTCTAGTAGGTGCCATTATAACAACTTGGGGTTCACTATGATTTCTATCTTTTACTAATATCTGTGGGTCCATGAGCAATTTTTGTATGATTGGTAAAACATAAGCAACCTGAAATAAATTTATAATAATTAGGAAGCATCGTGTTATTTAGTTTAACAGAGTGGCAATATTTTTATTTTTATTTTTGGAATTAGGTATAAGGAATAATTCTTTGGTGCACGGTCAAAAGGTGTTAACTCAAAAATAATGATTTTTCAGTAGGATTTATTAAAAGTTTGAAATTTTTTTTTCGAATATGAAGAAGTCAAAACATGACTTAACGCCTTTTGACCGCGCATCAACAAATTATTGTTTGGGCATATAAATTACTAAAAAATAAATTATTATAATAAAATAATTTAATTATCTGAAAAAGATGGATAAATTCTATATAATAAGACATAAATTCATAACTTTTTTGGTGGACAGATAGAAACCCACTACAACCATCTTTCATCATAAAAAAGACCTTTGACATAATTACCTAAATTTGTAGCTTGTTTTATTATATTTTTAAAAATTGTGTAGTATAATTTTTTTTATATATTTTATATTTTACTTTTCAAAAAGTATAATATGTTAACATTTTTAGATTTTACAGAAATTATTTTAATATTTGAAAATCTCAATTAGGCAATTTGAAAAACAAGTTAAAAATACTCCGCTATACCATACTATTATTTAAAATAACATTATTCATATTATGTAATACAGTAGAAGCTGCTTATTAGAAACACTTTGGGATCAAAGTGAAATATGTCAATTAACCGATTGTTTCTAAAAAGCGATTTAAATGTCCTAATATACGGGCGATCCGTCCTGGTACATTTTGTTTCAATAACGCGATTGTATCAATAATCCGTGTTTCTAATAAGCGGCTTCTACTGTATATTGTAAATTAAAATAACTATAAAAACATATAACCGAAGTGTTTTAATTATCATTATACTCTGTCCAGCAAGAGAACGTACAGTTAGCCGACCAAAACGGGTTTTTGTACGTATCCCAATGCGACACCCTATCATAGAGGAACCGGTTTTGATAGCATGGTGACATGGAGAGATGCACAGAATCGGTGTGTTCTCTCGCCGGGCAGTGTATACATGGATTAGTTGAAGGTTTTCAGCATAATATATTGTTCTATATACACATAACACACACAGCATAAAATGGCTATTCTGATCACTATAAATAAGTAGATATATGTAAATACTAATATTCATATTGTTTAATTACCGTTTTTCCTGAACCAGTTTGTGCAGTGGCCATTAAATCTTTACCAGATAAAATAATAGGAATAGAATATTTTTGTATAGGAGTTGGTTTCACATAATTACACATTTTAATATTCTCCATTAACCGGTCTGGTATATTGTTCAACGTATCAAAGCTTTCAATACCTTCGGGTATATTTTTTCCATTCACCTTCACTTCAATATCGTCAAATTTTTCAAAATTGATACCAGAACTGATTCCATCATCATAAATAGATTTGTCATTTTCATTGGGTTCAGGTGGAATATAAGTTGATCTCGCAGGGTTTACATAATTAAATTCACAGTCTGGAAAACTAGACTTTTTAACAAGGTCTTGGTTATGTACTACAACATTGCTTTTCATATTTTCTGTGGGTAATATTGACGACGATGATAAGTTCCCAAATTTTTCAGAATTGTGTTTTTCGATCATTTTTAATAAAAATCCTCGTCCTCGGCCTCGGGTATTGGAAAAATTTTTATTTTTAGAAGTTTCATTTGCGATCGGTTCTTTGAGAGAATTCTAAATCAGTCATAATATTATGTTAGTGGTATAAAAACATATTTATTATTGAAAAATGTACAAACCATGTTTAATATTTATCCTATATTTATCATAGAAGAGCAAGAATTAATATGAACGAGACTATTAAAGTTTAGTGAAGGTAAACTGTCGTAATTGGTCAGCAGCATTCAGCAGTTAGCATGGCTTATTGGCTTAAACGCTTAAGCCTGAAACATAAAAAATAATTTAAATAAAATCAACCATAATGTAAGGCAAAAGGGAAATATGGCGCAAAATGCAAATGGAGTTCAGGAGTTATGACATAGATAATAAAGATATTGATAGGACACAGACTTCTATCACATAATAAATAACCACGTAATACCTATATAGAAATCTGTGGGATAGGACCACAGATATAATTATTATACCACGATTTAAGATAGTACTATCTTAAATCGTGATTATACAACAACTAGATTTTTATCCATATCTTTATTATCTACTATCAACAACTGTGAACTATCAGTTTTCACAGTAAGTTCACAACAGCACAGCACAGACTCGCCGTTTGCCCGTTTCATGTGCTAGTATAGTCAACGACTAAATTTATTGTGTTCATTGCTGTTTGCTTATTTGCTCGTCAATCGTAAATCCAAAATCTTACACACCATGGCCACTTCCGTTGCGACTAATCCTTCGACTTTGCTTCCACTTGGTAAGTGATACATTATATAATATTATATAGGCACTTTACTTTTTACCATAGTTTAATCAAGTCTTTTTCAATGGTTTGAATTTTTGTCATGGAGTGTGGTGTGAAAAAAAATCGTTATATTTTTATGTAAAATTAATTCAGTTATTTTGTAAAATCCACCATGATGAACCAGGTAAATTGTTTGAGTCATGAAGGTTTTCATAATTTGTTTTGTTTTTTTGACAACAATCACCCAATTGGATAAACAAATCCATACAAATTTTAATATGCTACATATTTCAGAACTCGTGGATAAATGTATTGGCTCTAGGATTCACATTGTTATGAAAAACGATAAGGAAATAGTTGGTACTTTATTGGGGTTTGATGATTTTGTCAACATGTTGCTTGAAGATGTAACGGAATATGAGTCTACGCCTGAAGGAAGACGAGTCACTAAATTGGACCAAATATTGCTAAATGGAAATAATATAACAATGGTAAATTTTTTATTTAATATTGAGTGATGTTATTCTATTATAAATTATAATTGAGATAAAAATATTAATTACATATTTATTGTATGTTTTTAGTTGGTTCCTGGTGGTGAAATGCCTGGTGAATAACACTTGATGTTAACATTTTTATTGAAACATCTATCAAGTCATATACAGACATAATATATTTAACTATTAATAATAAATTTAATGTGTACATGTTTAGCCTATCTAAATGTTCAAGTCTGAAATATAATAAGTTACTCATTAATTTTTTTATGTATATATATCTAACCCACAAATAACAACTATGCCTTTTCAACTCTATGACAAGTACATTTTCCTGGGTCTTAAACTATATGTATACTGATGAATAGTATTAACAGTATTAACCGATTAAATGAACATCATATGAGGTGATTTTAATAAAAATCAATATTATCATCTAAAAAAATTAAATTAAATTAATTTGTATATTTATACACTGTAACATACGTTCATTCATCTGTAAAATAAAGTTATTTCTACAGAATTTGTACTTACACAAAAAAAAAAGGATGATCAGATGTGCACGTTTGAAAGTGTTGATCGTTTCATTAGAACTACATTGTTGACATGAAAATATTAATGTGATTTATTGTAACTAGTTGTTCAACTTCTAATGTTTTATGTTTTAAGCGTAACTGATGAAATAACTGAAATAACTTATTTTATCTCCTGAATGAATTCTAGAAAAACTTTTTTATATTAATTTTTGGATAGTAATCACTGAAAAAGTAAAACCTACATTTTACAAAGAATTCCGTAAATAAGTGTATTCATCACAGTCTTAGAAGATAATCTTAATAAATTGAAGACCAACAGGCATAGGCACCAAGTAGACGGGTGCCAGCTGCCAGAGCCAGACTGCTCAAGCACCCATTGAAATTTGTTTAGGGTGTTGTGCTGTGAGCTTTTCATAAAAATCGCTTAAGTATTATGTAAATAATTAATAATTTTCTTGATAAAAAAAAAGTGAATTCGAAAAAGTTTTTAATTTAACGAATACATTTAATAAATCAATGGATATTATGAACTATGAAGAAAAAGCCAATTCAAGTATAGAGCAAGTACGTATCAGTATGTGTATGCACTGTCAACATTGTATAGTCATATTTTTCCTAGGGTCGGGGATTTTTATCCCGCTATTACCTATTTCTTTCAGTGCATAGGTATACTGTAAAATTATGTGTAATAATCTTACCAAATACAAAATATTTTATATCATACCGACATAAATTGATTCCTTAAAACAAATACAAGCATATAGCTTATGATATTTACCATAATGTTTATCATAGGCAATATAAAAAAAAAGTTTAAATAAAAATTAAATAATTACATTTTTTTCCAAAAAAAAAAAATAAGAAATACAGTTTAATTTTTAAAGATTTGTTAATATTTTAGGAAAGAATTAAATAATTTATTTTGAGGGGCTATTACAAGTTTTGGTGGGACTAAGCCCCCCCCCCTCTAGTGGCGCTAATGGGTTAAATATTTATGAATTATGTTCATGGGTAAATATTAAATAATAACTAATAAGTAATAATTAATTAGTACGATAATAATTAATAGGACGATTTAAGATATACTAAATCGTGGAAATATTATTATGATTATAAGGTCTGTGAATAAAATACCGTAAAATTATATATTTATTGTACTCAAAATATTTCAATTTTTTTTATGGCAGCACTGCTGAACCCATGTGCTTTACCAATTGGATTTTCAGATAACAGAATTATCACAACTTAATACTTATTGACTATTGTTAAACGTTACCTAAGTACAGCTATAGAATATAGATAATTAGATATATTTTTGAATCGTAGTGCTAATTAGTGTGAACACTTAAAAACACACATTCATTGGGTAAGTAGTAAGTGCACATTTCTAAAGGAATAGAATAATATACCTTTATTATATAATTTGTTTAGTTCAAAAATGTCGTCGTGGATAAAAGCATCAAAAGTTAATCAGAAAACGCACAGGGAACGCCACCAGCCTGATGTTCGTCAAAAATATGGGTTGCTCGAGAAGAAAAAAGATTATAAAGTCCGTGCTAGACACCACCAGGAACGTGAACGTGTAATGAAATTATTAAAGAAACGAGCACAAAACCGCAATCCAGATGAATTTTATTTCCATATGACAAATTCCAAAGTCGAGGACGGACGCCATACAGAAATACGAGAAGAAGATGAACATACTGAAGAACAAATTAAGCTAATGCAAACTAGAGATTTGAAATACATCAATATGCGTGCGACTATGGAAAGGAAAAAAATTGAGCGTTTACAATCCCAACTACATTTTTTAGATCAAGCTAATCAAACAAATAACAGTCATATATATTTCAATGATGGTGACCAGTGTCTGGGCAATTTACCTGAAAATATCGACACACATCCAGATCTTATTGAAAGGAAAACTAATCGTATGAGAATGTCAGATCTGGAAAAAATTGAACTGCCAGATTTAGATGAAGAGACTATTAAGCAAATGATATCCGAAAAGAGAAAATCATACAGAGAACTAGAACGAAGAACTAATAGGGAAAAAGAATTATCTGTTGTACAGAGGAAACTGGAAATTAAATCGCATTTGCTTGGTTCCAAGCAAGAACAGCCAAAGAAGATAAAACCCGCAACAAAGGATGCAGCCCCAATTTACAAATGGAAATACGAGAGAAAAAAGTAATCTTTATTTTTCTATAACAATATTAATGTAAAAAATTGCTTTGATATAATAGTGTCCTTCTATTATAAATAATATACAATATATTTAACAAATTTGAAATTTGGTTTATTTTATTCTTGTCTTTTCTCATAAATCATATACTTTGGTATGAAATCTATGTTTTCCGCTTTAATTAGAGGACATTCTTTAACACCGACCTCTGAAAAAAATAATAAATAATAATAGACTGGAAAGTTGATGTTATGCTACAAATATTTAATTAAATATTAAATAACTACATATTGATATTTCAAACATAAATAAAACAACTAACCCTCAAACTAATGTTGAATTATATTCTTTTAAATAGACATTATTTTAGGATTTGTGAATCTCAAAAATGCACAGGATTTAAAAATTTATAATTTTATACCAATTAATAAGTACATAATTGAATTCAAACCATCATCAAATATGACTTACCATAAGTCGAGCAATTATTTTCCAGTATGTCTATGAACTGTTTACCATTGGTAGCGATACTTTTATCCCAATTACCAATAAATAAATTTTGTTTTAACACTATTCTCTTATTTGAATTTTTTAATTTAATAAGCATCTGAAAATAAATAATTCCATAAATATTAATTTCAAGCAGACACTTAATATACTTAGTTTTAAAAAAGTGCATACAATTGATAGTCAAAAATAAGTTTATTCTTTTAGTTTTATCTTATTCAAGCTCAATTCCTCATGAAAATATTATTAAATGGAATATAATGTTGAAAATATGGATAATATGTATTCTATAGGTATTTTTTGATGTAATAATTGTGTCCACTATTTCCCTCCCTGAGAATGTTTAACATTGTCTCAAATGCAACTGACCCAAAGTTTTACTCTAAATTTTGATAAAAAAAAGACCGACAAACAATAATTAAACAATTTTTGATGTGAGGTGCCGTTAATAAATAGCTTCCTCCTCAAATTATCCATGTGAAACTTTTATCATTAAACATGTACCAAATTTTCAAATTGTTTTATTTAACAGGTTGTAAATAAATATTAAGTAAAAAAATATATGAAATAACTTATACGTTAAAATACAAGCACAGAAAAATGTATAGAATACTGATGAAAGAAGCAAACCACTCATTGATGACACTATTTTATGTGAATCGCATGTTTCTAAAAAAATGTAATAATTTTCATAAAATATGAATCTCCATATCTGAATAATATCTTAATTTAAATATTTATTTAATCTTCAGGGGTCTAAAACTATCATGAATTGTGAAAGAAGAAAAGTTTTTAAATAGCGAATTTTAATGAGAAAATAAACAATTTGAAATATTTAACAGGAGTATCTTGACTTCTTTGTGTAGACTGTGTAGAGAATTCACATAATATTTATTATATTAAAATAAATATTTTCAATGATATTTACCAGCTTAGACTTACAAGCAAAAGAATAAAACTTAAATGTAAGATACAAAAGTAAATAAGAAAATTATCAATGATTATTAAAAACAATTACCTTAATTTTATACTTCACTTCAAAATAGTTGAATGGATTGTTGGATGTATTTGTGGTTGGAATAATTGCTGGTAATTTTAAAGGATGGCTATCCCATATTTGTTTATTCCCACTAGGTATATATCCTCGTATTCCTTCTGCAATTACTCTGACATGTTTTATTGGTAATAGATGATGAGTCTTCCAGTACTTTGTGATCTATGTTATGTAAAATAAATATGATACATTAATGGTTCATATTTATGAACTACAGTGTTATGTTCTATCAGGTAGTATTATGTCTATGGTTTGAGTTCAAATAAGTACCAATGTAATGTAAACAAATATTATTTTAAAAATACAACTAACCTGAACAATGAGTATTTTAGAGAAAATTATATCTGTCCTAGAATTGTTTTGTATCATAGCTATTACATGAACAGTTTCACCTGGTAAATAATATGACTGGTTTAAATTTAATATCATTTCAATTGATTGGCAAAACGCGTAGAATGGCACAAAGAATGTTGCACATTTAACCTATATAAAGTGTAAACAATTCTATAAAAGAACTATTAATGAAAACTGTTGCAAATAATACTTACGGAAGCATCATTACGTGTGTTCAGACCAACCCATTGGTTCACACTAAAATAGTCTTGAGTGGTTAAACCATTATATTGCACTTCTAGTTTGTACCTTGTATGACCAAATGGGACTTCATGCGATGGTGGCAAATTGTTCGGCAAAACAATGTGGAACTTAAATATTTTGGAATAACCTAGATGTAAATGAAATAAATGAGACAATATTCAGTGACAATTATTGACAAACAATAATTGCAAGATCAGTAACCTTGCAATTCGTCGATCAGTGACTGATTAGCCGTGTCCGTATGTGTGTCGTCTTCTTTACTCAGCACTGCCATGCCGTTAAAGAACACAGAGTATTCATCGATTTCACCATCGGTCACCACAGTATTTGCGAGACCCGGTTTCCATATACACGTGAATCCAGTGACCTTTATCCTGGGCTCAACTGTCCGCAACGTACAACGAAAACATTTAGAATAGTAGACATTAAAAAAAAATTGGGTGCTTAGTACTTACGACCGAAATCAAAGCTTTCTCGCACGCAGAGTATGCCGTTAATGACGTCGCCTGGGAAGTTCACTCGACACGTTTCATCCAGGTAGAGTTTCATCTTGAGCTGATTACGGTTTACCGAATCTCTTAGTCCTCATTAATTTTGTTTCTAATGTACGCATCTCATGATACAGATTGTAGTAGACACCGAGCACAGATTTAAGGTGTATCCGCTGTTTAGGTTCGTGGTGGACAAAGATCTCGCGACGAATCGGTTAGGTTTAAAAACAACGTACTAGTAAGTGGGTAATCCAAAATGGTAATGATCATTGATCAACCATCAATAATGTAAACACGGCTAAGTCTAACAACAACTAATAAATACCTCCGCAGTACAATATTAGGTATTTGTTATTAACTGTTTATAGTAAAGACTTTAATGTCTAAGGATGTAAATAACATTTTATCAACACCGCGACTCTTGAGGTTTAAAATAGCATTTCACTAATTTTCCCTTTTTTCCCTATTTTTGATTCAAAACCAAACCTAACGTAGGTAGGTACCCATATATATTATTACGAAAATATAATTCGATAATCAGGTCTAATACTACAATGACCGTATAATTTTTCTTGATGCAGCCACTGTAGAACAAAAAGTAAAGAATAGTTCTATTTTATAATGCTTGGTAATCATAGATTAAAGAATAGTAATGTGCGTCGGCGTATACGATTAGGTCTATGGATTTATCTTATTATATATCATAATATCAATCATCTATGGTAAACGCCGATTGCCATCGGTCGTCGGGAACGGTTCACAATTCTAATAATTTCAATGGACAAAAAAAATACTCGTACCTTAGCCCACGGTATAGAAGATAACGTATCGTGCCTCGGCCAACAATAAACGGGCAGGTCGTTGAACAGTACATTTATAGTGCCTACACGATATTATAACAATATATTATATAGCTCTATATTGTTGTATCATACCATATAATACGACTACTTATGAGTTACGACTGCTCGTCTGCTCTCAATAATACTTTAAACAATTACTCTCACATCTCGTTCTGCTCAAGTTATTTTCGCAAAATATCTCGATACAGTTCGGAGCGAGACGAAGACGAAGATAACAGTCAGGTATTTGATATATTGGAGTCTGCACTCTGGATAATATGCCACAGGCCACAGCTATATTTAACCTGAAGACTGAAGAGCCGATACACACAGTATACGTAAGTTTGTTTTCCTATTCTTTTGGATCTTATATTTAGTTTTTAGTCTA
>NC_042494.1:161275085-161276056 GCF_005508785.2 Acyrthosiphon pisum | reverse complement strand
ATTTCAGAGCGACACGAATGCTTTTGACGATGACTGCTGAGTGATCTAGGTCATAGAAAAGTAATTAAAAATAGTAATAATCTAGGTCTATTGCAGCGCGTCTAGGTGGTAGGTAACGACGCGTGACTGTTACAGGGGATCTATACACACCATAGATATTAATCTTTAATTTCTATGATACACACTAATGAGCTTAAATAATAAATTGCGTGAATGACACACACAATACAAAAATAGAATTTTTTGAGGAATTTACAATTTATTAAATAATAATGAGATATTATTATAATTTACCTATATTAAAATATAATAAAATAAATGGCGAACATTTGAACGAGTAGCGAGTGAAGACAATTCTTTAATCAATACCAATGAGGGATGAGCGTAAAATCAAGTCGCCGTACCCACACACCTTTCACACTTGTCGCAGTGACCCTGGTCCAAATAAAACTCACAGTGTTGTGGAGCGCAGCTGGCCAGCAGCAACCATATGAAAATTCCTAAAGATTTTTGCGAAGATTTTCCTTACAAAATATGATTTCAATGGCGATCGCGCTCACGACAATATTTGCTATAACATAAAAATTTGAAATAACCCGTCGATTAGCGACGTATATAATATAAACAAAATAATAAATATACGCAAGCGGCTATTCAAGCCGGCGCCAACAATATAATATTATATTATAAAAAACAATTATGATATACGTCTATTCGAGCTGGATGACAATATAATATAAAGACCATATAATTAACTATAAGAACTAAAAAATAAAGGATTTCGTTACGCCACGCGGTTGTTTGCGGATGAACTATAATAACACAACGGAACCAACTCAAGAGAACAATAAAACAATAGGTAACACGTAACACAGATTGCGGCGACCAGCATACATTTACAGATATTAATATATTATTATATAATACACAGTTTATTACGATAATATAATACCTAATTAATAATAATATTA
>NC_042494.1:161250155-161275035 GCF_005508785.2 Acyrthosiphon pisum | reverse complement strand
CCAAACAATAATGGAATATTATACAATATTATACAATAAACAAAATTGTGCACTTGTGCGTGGGAATGACGACCGACTGACATCTCGTGAACGCGAATTTTAAAGTGTACACACCGAACCACATATCCACGGGTTTCGGAAGAAATAAAATTAACAAATAGAGCACAAACGGCAATTGAAAAAACGAAACGAATCGAGAAAAACGGAAAAAGCAATAATAACGACCGACGCTGCTACGATTGCGATGGCTTTATGGACCGATATCGCGTACAAACCGCACATCGGTGGCTTTTAAAACAAACGAACTATATGTGAATAGAGTAGTGACGGGGGTGATAAAATGTCGAAAAAGTGAAAAACGGCGTAAAAAGCATAACATTTTTTGAAAAAGTTTATTTTTGACTGATATATAGGAGAAACATAGGAGAAACATTCTCAACGAACAATGTTCGTCATAGTGTGGACCCGGCTTAATAATAATATTATACTTACATAGGTACTTACTACTTATATAAATAGTGCTATCCATATTCCATACTATACGCGGACATTCTTATGTCCTTCAAAATTTAACAGTCAATATTATTTTAATTTATTTTTTACATAATTAGCTAGGTACATTTCATAACTGAATCTGATTGTAATCATAGGAACAAATAGGATGGGGCTAAGCTAAGCCCCCAAAAATGCGAGTTCAGCCTCCCCGGATTTATTATCGTAAAATGTAATTTTTGTAAAGAAAAAAATTAAAATACGGCCTACGTCGTAGTAAGTGCATAATACATATAAATAAATTTAAAAAAAATCTACGGTATACCTACTCGTATTTTATAAAAATTGTTTAAAGATTTTGAACGTTTTGTACGGTGTATACATAATTACATACAAACGATAAACCTATTACTATTATCGGAAATAATATTAATAGTTTTAGTTTTATGTTTGTGTTTAGCACGATAATGTAGACAATACCTATCAATTTCGTTTTAGTATTTTGAGCTTACTTAGTATAGAAAAAGACATAAATATTGATGTAGAATGGGTCTTAAATGATTTTGCAAAAACATTAAATTTAAATTTAATTTTGTAAATATTAATTAAAGTAAAATTGTGTACATTTATTATTTTATATGATTGTGGTTTTAGATTCTGAGTGGAACGATGAATGTATTGATTTTACAATGATATGTGTTTTAGATTTTGAGTGGAACGATGAATGTATTGATTTTATAATGATGTGTGTTTTTTTATTTTTTTTTTTTGTGTGTGTACACGATATAGGTAATCAAAATAATGCTTCAATTTTCAACTTCAGTATCTTGTTTGATTGGAAAGTGAATATTGTTGGTGCATTGGGGAGGTCAAAATTCTCAGTAATTTTCAAAAGCGCCGTGAAATACAAAAGAAAAATTAAGGAAAAACGGGAATTTTTACGCAAAATTTATTTTTGAGAAAATTGATTTTGGTTTTTGGTGTCAATAATAAAAAAATAATAATCAAAAATACTTGAAAATTTAGTACAAGGCTCCTACTATATTGTTACAATGATATTTGAAAAATATTAAAAATCCTTAGTCACAGTTTTTTTTATTAGCATCTAAAGTTCAAATATTGACTAAATACGTAAAAATGACGAACATTTGCAAATTATTTGAGTTGAGAATTCATAAAAATTTTTCTTTTTAAATCTAAGATTTGAAAATTTAATACAAGATTATTCATAAGTTTGTCTACCTTTTCAAAACAAAAATGTCCACAAGCCAATTAAATTAAATTTTTATGAGGGTTAGAAGTTCATATTTTTACAATATTGGATATTCACTCGATTTCTCATGTAGCGGTTTTGTTATTTTATTGTTATTCACAAATAAATAACTTCTGTGGTATATCTACAACCGTGCCTTAAACCATGGTGGGTAGACCTGCAACCTTATCATTATTTTATCTGTTATCATTTATCACTTAACAACATTATTTTTTTTAAATAATAATAAATAATAATGTAATTACTAGTTACGGAGTTACCTTCTTGTCTCTTGTGCAGTAGCCAGTAAGTTGTGTAGTGTGTACCTGAGTGACCCGATTTGTATTCGGAAAATTATAAAAATTTAATCCATATTACCTAATATTATTTCACAATAATATTATTAATTTTATTTGTAAGTTATATGTTTGAAATTAACATTGAATGGTAGTTTTACCAAAATGAACTGCAATTTATTAAAGTTAAGTGGTTTCAAGTTTCACAAAAGTTTGCTTATAGTGTTAGGAAAACCATCATTCTCACATTCAGCCGTTTCATTAAAAAATAAATGCGGTTCAAAAGGTCCTCCTTGGCGCGTCATGTTCTTTGGCAATGATGATTTTTCGGTCAAAAGTCTTCAGATGCTCACATCAAAAATGTAATCATACTCATTATGTAGTGTAGGCGGTGAAATTAAATTATCTTATTTAGCTAATCGCTGAGAACATTTTTTATAGGAGAACACAGACTATAATTTCCAAGGTAGATGTTGTCACAACTTCTACGGGCAGTGGCATCAATGTCAAAAGTTTTGCAAAAGAAGAAAAATTAGATATATACGATTGGCCTGTTAACACAACACTCTTGGATGGAAAATATGATATTGGAGTGGTTGTGTCTTTCGGACGATTAATACCGGAAAAAATTATAAAATGTTTTCCGCTGTAAGAATGCAATATAATTTCTAAACATAATATTAAATATTGTTTTATTTTAATCAATTATCTAATAAAAAAATGAATTATTATTAATATTCATAATTGTAATGCATTTTTTTTGAGTAGGAAGAATGAAGATTTTATATTTTAAACTCAGTGCTTTAAATTCATAACACAGATGCGACATTTATATTGTTTTAATGTAATTTTTAGGTATATATATTCTAATAATTAATAATGTATAAATTTGGTTTCAGAGGAATGATTAATGTACACGCCAGTCTTTTACCCCGATGGCGAGGAGCTGCCCCTATAATATATACTATACTTAATGGTGATTTAACATCTGGAGTAACAATAATGAAAATCCATCCTCGTAGGTAAATTTACTAATTTTTACATGGTATCTCATAACATTATTACATTATTTGTTTATTAATTATTAGTATTATGCAGTATGTTCCAAAAGTCAATTTAAATCAGGTTTTTTACATTCATCTACAAGAAATATATGCCATTAAATTGGAATTTTCCTAGATAACTCTAGAAAAAATCCCAGTTTATAAAATGTTTAATATATTGATGAGTCAAGGACTCACAGAGCTACTTATGGTGATACAGGACTTTAGGGATAAACTGTATATAATATATGATGTACAATAAATATTTGTCAGGAATATTTATAAATACATAACTATTTTATTTATTTGTTATTTGTTGAGCATATTAAATTTATTTCTTAGGTTTGATGTTGGTGAAATTGTTAGACAACATAGTTGTTCAGTTGACAAAGATGAAACAGCTGATGAACTAAAGAAGAAACTATCGGATATGGGTGGACGTTTGTTAATTGACTCATTTAAAGAATTAACTAGGAGTTTAAGGTACGCAGTACCACAATCTGAAAAAGGGATAACTTATGGTAAAATATAAAAGATATTTCTACAGTAATTAAGATTTAAAATTTGTTGATTTCAAATGCTAAAAATAAAGAAGTATTTGAAATGGTTATCTACACAGGTTGGCGTACACTATGTTATCGTTCATCTATGCAGCAACCATGGTGAACTAATAGCGCTGGCAGAGTCAGTTGGTGTGTGGCTGTATTTATGCAATAATGTGTGCACTATATGGCATATTACACGGAAAATTGATTTTTACCAAACAGTAAAGTTTATAACTGCACATTCTCAATTTATGACTAAGTGGATACATTTAACCTTTATGCATGAATGCTATTGTTGATACCAAACAATAAATACAATACAATAGGTAATCTATTTGAGTTCAAGTTTATAGGGTTAGTCGGTAACACAAGATAGAGGAATTAAATAACCATTTTTCTCACGATTTTATTAAATATACATTTATTCTGTGTTGAGAATTTAGATTATGCTGTCCATGCAAAATATGAAATAAGTATAGGTATTTATAAACTTCATGGTGAAATAAAATATTTATAAATTTAAAAGAATAACAAACTTTAATATTTAATAGATATGATTTTAAAAATTAATTAAACATATAAATGTATTCGATCAGGTAGGTACTATAATTATTATAATACATTCAGCAAGCTGGGAATATTTATACAACTAGGATTTTTATAATTATGTAATATTTTTTTTCCTATTCCGTATAAATGTTCCTGAGAAGTGATATATAAATGTATTATATTTTGATAATATTATTGACTAAGATTCAATGAGATATTTCTTTTTATAATTTTATAATTATTAGCTATTATTTTTATCTTATCTGTTTTGTATTTAGTAGTTCCTCATTTATTGGATTACTTAATTATTAGATATTATCTTTAGAAAACAGACTTTTTACCTCCAAGACTTTTTTTCCTACCATCCTGAGTATTATAGTCATGAGAGCCCATCTAGTAGTGTCTTAACTTGTTTAATCAATTATACTGTATGTAACCTAGAAACAAAGTAAATACAAATTCATAATTAATCATTAATTATGAGATTTACTAAAGACATAAAAATCCATCTTATGTTCATTGCAGAATTTATCCTAAATTTTGTTTAAATTAAATTATACATAATATACATATTCTAAGTAGTTTAAAATTTAAAAATAAGGATTGTTTATTTTTCAAACAACAACTAGCAAAACAAGCAAAGAAATATTATATAAAAAACGTCTTAACAATTATAAATATTTAAATCTAAAGAATATTCGATATTTATATTAAATAATTTAGAAACTTTTGAAAACTTAAAATTTTCTTGCTAAGAGAACTGACAAACCACATTTTCAGATTATAATTTGTTTTATCATGCATTTCATAATACTTTGTTTTACATAACTACACATAAACTTGTGGCTTGTAACTACATTCATCGCATAGATCTTACTTATATACAGGCAGCATATAGTGTACGCCAATCTGTAAAATTAACCGTGGTATTATGAGATAGTATTGTCCATTAAAAAAGTATAATTTTTTTATTTGTTTCATTATCATGTTCTAATTTAAAATTTGCATATAAAAATTAAAGCATTATTGAAAATTATTAACATGTAGGTAAATCATGTAATAACTAAAACATAATATTATAAGATACTTTTTTTTAAAGTATTCAAAATGAAATTGTTAAAATTCATGTTAAATATTATATGATTCAACATTTTATGTCTTATCATAAGCTAAGAGTATTTTAAAAATGTTACTAAATGTTAAGGGTTTTTGAAAATAATATGCAAATTATATTATAATTTAACATTAATATAATCATTGATAGTATTTATAATCAATGGTAAAATTATATTTTATAGTTTTAAAATAAATATTTAATTGTTGATTTTAAATTAATGTTATAGCACCAAAAGTGGACAAAACCTTATCCATTATTGATTGGAATGTTATGGATTCTAATTCAGTTTATAACAAATATCGAGCATTGTGTGGCTTGTGGCCATTAATAACCACTTGGCATGGTACATCTGTAAAGTTGTTGAAAGTATGCATTTATCAGATGTCAAATGCAGAAACTCAGTTACAACCAGGAGATTTAGTATATGATAAGCAAAGACAAAAATTATCTGTTAAATGTGGTGGAAAAGGAGGTTATGTGTCTATTGAAAAACTTAAAATTCCTGGGCATAAAACAATGTCAGGTAAAGATTTTTTCAATGGTTTTGTTTACATGAAACCAAACAGTGAACGAAAATTTGATTGACATAATTATGTAAATTTGCAGTTAACAAATCCTATGTACTAGTAAATAGGTATTGGGATTCTTTTATTGTATAAAATGATTGTAAAATGTATATTTTAGAATTTAGTTATTAATAAAAAATGTTACCAAGTATTGAAGTTACATATTATGTTATTAATAGTTTAATTGAAATTCATTGTTTCAAAATGAAACATAATGTGGACAATACATTGAATTATTACAGAATTGTTCATTACTTTGAATTGTGTTGTAATAAAAAAAATTTATTGCGCATAAATTAAAGGCTCAGTTAGGAATAGAAGCCTGAAGTGGTATTTTCCTAGGGCCTCGCAACAAGTGACTTCCTTTTTTTTTTTACTATATTATATTTAAATTAGTGTTATAACTATGGCTGTTAGCTATTGTAGATTTTGCGGTTGGTTAGGAACATGTATATGTGTGGCAAGGTTTTTGCCACTATGGACCTGGGTGGTCACCCATCGGGGATTAGTAGCAGCAGCCGTTGCTCACTCTCAATCACGTTGCGTGATAGATTTCAGCCTCTGTGCCATGCCGGGCCACAATATTTTATTATAATAATAATTTATTCTGGATGTATTCTTAATTTTTATTAATTGTTTAATAATGTTATTCACATAACAAACAAATTATCTAAATTGCCAATCAATGTAGATGAACAAGAAAAAAAGAGCTTTCATTTGACATTTTAACAAATCTGGTATGATTGACTGGCTAGATTATTTTGTATTTACTAACATTACTAAACAAGAAAATTTACCATACGGAACAAAAAAAATTAGTGTGTGGAAATTACAATGACTAGATAACATAATAAAATGTACCACCACTTCAGCTTGATTGAGTTAAGGCTCTATCAAACAGTTAAATATTAAACATACTAATATTAATATCTTAAACAAGTCATGTGTAATAATTATGAGTAGGAGAATTATTATATTATTATAGTTAAAAACAACAGCAAAAACATACATGATATGAAGGGACTTAATATTTAAAATTTTACATCCATTATAATATGAATTAGTTGTTATTTTACTTAATACAGACTTATTTTATATACTAATGATGGGTTGCATGAAAAATGTATTAATCTGATGGTTCAATAAAATTTAATAGACCAATCATTGGTCACTAAATTTTATTTTACAACGTTTAGCTCAATATTGATTTGTTATATGTTTAGTGATTGTTCACATAACTCGTCATAAGTACTATATTATTTTATAAGAATTATTATGCCTAAAGCATAATTTCTACATTAAAAAAAGCATAAATACTAGCACGCATAATTCACTTGTTCAAAATGTGTAAATATTGAAAATAATGTCGATATAATATATTTTAATTTACCCATGAGTAGAAATACACTAGAGTTAGGAAATTAAGAGACTGCAGATCCAGTACACACATTTCTTACAGGCCGAAAAATCATTAGTTAGATATAATTAATCATATAAATACAGTTCATAAAATATAAAAAAAAAAAAATACATATTAATTCAGTTTGTAAACAGCAATCAACCAAGGTGAGCTGAGTATAATATATGAATATTAAAAACTAAAATGAATCAAGATTGTTTGAATGGTTGACAAATTATAATACTATATTAAATATTTCAATGTGGCCCTTTTATGTTATGGAAAAAATTCCATGTCGGAGTGAATGTACAGCGTGACTATGTGAGTGTCCAGCAGTTGTCCAGGAAAAGTATTATTACATAAAAATAAATTAAAATTTCAGTCCACTTTGAATTAGATGTTATATTAAACTCACTTTTAGCTTAAGTATGACTTTTATGTTTGCGTAATAGCATCCAAGGCTCTTTTGTGTTTGTCATACTCAATGCGAATATCCAGGTAACTAATACAAGTCTTCAAAATATCTTGGAAACTTTGTTCTTGACCATGGCCAATTGGGCTTCTGCCATCATCTGAAAAATGTCAAGACAATAAAACAAACAAAATGAACCGAAAATGCAAAAGGACTGAGTATGACAAACTACAAGATTTTGAAAAGTTAGAAAGCTTGACTAGACGCCTAGACATTATACATCAGAACCATAAATAATAGACTACTAGAGTCCAGACTCTAAATATATTTATAAGGAGACCAAACTTGTGCATAAGTAATACATTTTCCATAATACATCATGGCACTTATTTTTCCACCAGTATGTGCGGCAGTTCCCCTTTCGAGACTGTTTTGACACACAGTTAACCCAAAATAGATATAGAAAGATATGGAACTATTTAATCTTAAAAGGATATCAGCACAATATTTGTATTCTCTTCTCTCTCTGACCCACGAGCAGCATGGCAAATTTACGTTTAGCAGAACAAACTTTATGTTAAGAACATTAACTGTGTCCGTACGTTGCTTATTTTATGATAATTTAATTTTTATGTAAGTGATGAGCGTGTAAAATATTACAATTAAAAATTGTTTATAAATTATATAAAAATTAAAATATTATAAAAAAGCCAACGAAGGGACACGGGTTATGTTCTTATATTGTTCTTGGCTTAAAGTTTGATAATAGATGAATTCACTCTAATATTAAAATTCTGTTAAACATAAATTTGCTGTTACGCGCGGATCAGAGTGGGAAAACAAATGGTGCGCTAATATCCTCTTAATTAGTTTATAAGTAAAAAATTATACGTTTTATTCAAATCATAACGGCACCAGCGGGGCGCGGGCAGAGTCTTAAGCATGAATTCATACAAATCGTCATAAATAAATTTTTAAAAATAGTGTGTTTATGTTAGTTAATTAACCAAAATTAATTTTATTCATATACATTTATGATATAAAATTTGATAACTACCTAGAAACACTTGAAATAAAACTAAGTAATTAAATAAAATTATTGATGTAAAATATACAAATGCATTTTAATTAGATCTATATAAATTTCCATGAATTAAAAAACTTCATATTAAGCAGCGGCGGATCCAGGGGGGGGGGCAAAGGCGGCATCTGCCTCCTCATTCACCGTAGTTTTCCTTTGTTTTACAATGTATTTAGCTAATTTAGGAATTATTTGATTTCGGGTAGTTTGCACTTCCCTTAGACATCAATATTACTAATTAGAAAACAATTATATAATAAAACATTTTACTTACTATACGTGTTTCTGAATCTGGTATATGTGGAACGTTATTCATCCAATCTTGAATACGAATGTATAAACTCCTGTTTACATGATATTGATCATATGTAGTAGGCTTACTCGAGAAATGTTGCTCATTATAGCCTGGTATTGGCTGTAGCAGGGTTGCTATTCTATAATATTGTAAATAGTTATAATAGGCACAGTATAGATGAAATCTCATCTATTCTGTGTTATAGGTAGGTAGTTTCAAAAGTTAAAAAGTGACTTAACCCGTAAGTGGTACCTACCAATGGCACTAGAACTACTTATTAGTAGGTGATGCCAGGCCCGTGCGCAAGGGGGGGGTTTTGGGGGTTCAAACCCCCCCCATGGCCGAAAAAATTGTGTTTTTCATTTTTGATCTATTACCTATATATCATATTTTCTAACCTTATTTGTAATAAATAATAATGCATAACATAATAGTACAATACTATAATAATATAATATAGTGTTGTCTTCATGTTTGCTGTTTATCGACTTTCGTAATCGTTGCCATTATCGATAAAATATAATGACAATAAATGTATGAATATAAGTATAGTCGTATAGAGCATTAGAGCATACATGCCACACAACAATATTTTATTCGACCGCAATTAGTAGAACACGAGATTACACGATAACGGATTTCGGGAATTTTAAAAGTTGTTTATAATCATAGTTCATGCACAACGATTGTAAGCTCACAGTGAGACGTTAGTTATAGTGTTATACAAACACGCCGTTAGAAATAACATCAAAATGGACATTCGAACGTTTTTCAAAAAACCACGGCTAGAAAATGATGAGATAGTAAGTACATTAAAATTAATTATAATTACTAATAATTCAAATCATTTTTAAAAATTAAATTGGACTACTATTATAATATAGAGGTATGTTCATTTTTCGCGTGTGCTATAGAACATAATAATATAGTCATCCCGTTCGTGATTTGAAATCTATTGTTAATTGTTGTCGAAATATTTTATATAATACATTTTATTAAATGCAATATTTAAATTTATGAACACAATTATTCAATTAATCTGATTAATTTTTACATTTTATTTACAGGAAAATAGTTTTAATAACCAGTCACAACCAACTGAACCAGCGAGAAATGCATCTCCAGAAACAAATGTATCAGTGTCACTTCCAGAGATTGTGCACCAACATGACATAGGATTATATGTGAATAAACCTGCAACTGAAACTATTGACTTGTTTCCGGGACTTCAAAATTTGATTTGGACTCCTCCAGAAGACTATAAATTTCCTGTTTCCGAAAAAAGAAATTTAAAATTTCAAAGAAGTTGGTTGCTTAAATATAAATGGTTGGCTTATTCAGCAATTATGAATGGCGTATTTTGTAAGTATTGTGTGTTGTTTTCTGTCGGAGGTGGAGGAATTGGACATCAAAAGTTGGGACTGTTAGTTAAAAAACCGTTTACAAACTGGAAAAAAGCTTTAGAATCATTTAGTTACCATAACTCACTAGAGTATCATAAAACTTCATTATTAAAATCAAATATGAGAGCAGAAATTGATAACCAAAACATTTTACCAGTTGATTTACAAATTTCGGAACAACAATTAAATTTCATTAATGAAAGTAAAAAATGTTTGATTCCTATAATCGAAACTTTAATATTATGTGGCCGGCAGGGTTTGGCCCTTCGTGGTTCAAATGATTCAGGGAGAATAACCTCCGAAGAACCTTTAACTAACGATGGTAATTTTCGGGCTCTTTTAAGATATCGAGCAAAAACTGACGATCAGCTTAATACTTTTTTGCAAAATTCCTCAAAAAATGCCATGTATATAAGTAACCGTATACAAAACGAATTTATTGTCATATTTCATAATTTAATTCAAAAACAGATTATTGAACGAGTCAATAAATCTCAAGCTTTTTCAGTAACAGCAGATGAAACTGCCGATATTGCTGGCATAGAACAAGTCTCAATATGTGTAAGGTATTTAAATAATGATGACGCTAAATTAAAAATACGTGAAGATTTTTTATGCTTTGTACCTGTAGCAGATGTAACTGGGAAAGGTTTATCAAATGTTATTTTGGATTTCCTTGAATATTCTGGAATTGACTGTGCGTATTTATTTGGACAAGGGTATGACGGGGCTAGTACTATGAGTGGTGAATTTCACGGAGTTCAAGCGTATATCAGAGAAAAGTATCATTTAGCTCTCTACTCACACTGTGCTGCCCATAGTTTCAATTTGGCAGTTAGTGCCGCATGTAGTATCCCCCAAATTAGAAACTGTCTTGGTACAGTCCAATCTATTTACAACTTTTTTAATACACCAAAACGACAAATTGCACTTCATGATGCAATACAAAATAATGAAACTTTGTTACAAGAAAAGAAAAAAAAACTTAAAAAATACTGCGCAACAAGGTGGGTACAACAGCATGAATCAATTGGAACCTATATAGATTTACAACCAGCTGTTATTGACGCCTTAGAAAACATTTCAAGTACTTGGACAGATTCAAAAACAACATCCGGATCTTTTCAACTCCTTTCAGCAATAAAAACCTTAGAGTTTCAAGTATCAATTCACGTTTTGCATTCAGTACATGCATTGGCTTTATCATTGAGTAGAGTTTTACAAACAGAAAATCAAGATTTGGTTGAGGCTGTTAAGTTAGCAGATGCAGCAAAACACGAACTTGAAGAAAGAAGACAATATTCTACAGAAAACTTCAACAAAATTTTTGTGACTGTAGAAGATATTTGTAAGAAGTACAATATACCTGTGACTAAACCAAGACTCGTATCACGCCAAACTAACCGTTCTAACATTATAACAGACTCCGTAGCAGATTATTATAAAATTATTATTTACATACCATATCATGATTTATTTATCACTCATCTTCAAGATCGCTTCCTCAAACATCGAAATATTTTGTCCAATTTCTCATGTCTTTTTCCTATTGAAACTACATCTTTAGACAAAGTTGCTTGTAAAACGTTGTTTGAAACCTACAGTTCAATTTTACACGACGATTCCCCAGAAATTTGGATAAGTGAGGTAGAAATTTGGCGACGACGACTAGTTGGTAAAAATATTCGAAATGCCCTTGATGCCCTTGATATTTGTAATGCAGATGCATTTCCAAATGTCCATAAAATGTTACGTGTAATGTCAGTTTTGCCTGTGACTACAACGACTAATGAAAGGTCATTTTCTACATTACGTCGGCTGAAAACTTACCTACGATCAACAATGGGCGAAGATCGCTTAAATGGACTGGCATCATTGAATATACATCGAGATATAAACGTGGACATAAATCAAGCACTGAATCAATTCTTTTCTGTCCCTCGTCGAGTTAATTTATTAAAAAAATGATTTGTATTTTATGGTAGGTATTGTTAAAAAACACATTTAACATAGGTACTTACAAAATTAATAATAAATATAAATAAATTATAATACTATTTGCTGATTATTGATGTATCTATGTTATACATTTTTTTTTTTCAAAACACCCCCCATTCTAAAATCCTGCGCACGGGCCTGGGTGATGCAAACACAAATTGTAAACACCCACCAACCCCTACCTAGACACCCACAAAAATATTATTTCCAATTATGTTTAAAGTCAAGAAAAAGTTCTTTCAGTGGTTACATTACATACTGGTAATGTACAAGCAATACGAAGAGCCATACATAATGTAGGGAATACACAATAGTCAATACGACATACGTTTGTAGTTGATAACAAGGAATCGGCAGTAATTTTATTCATATTTTCCACCTATTTATAAATAATAAACATGTATGATGAACGGTCGTACAAAATTCATTGGTTTATCAAAATAAAATTGTCATCATCCGTTATCGAAAACACGGCACGTTAGCACAATGGGCAAGTCGCAAGGGCAGTAGCACGTTTATCAGAGGCGTATTTACGATTTTGGCACCCCTTTCTCAGTTTCCTTTTATTCACTGTCACAAAAAACGTATATGCCCCCTCTAATTCAATAACAAAATCAAAACCGAAACCGGAAAAAATTGGATATCGGTAGTAAATTAAAAACCGAAGACGTAGATATAATTTAAAAACTGTATTTTTTTGAAAATCTTAATATCTTGACATTTTGGAAAGTTTAGTTTACACCAAAAGCGATTTGAACGCTCGATCCGGTGATTCAAAAAAATTAATAAACTAAGAATGTAAATAGTCCTGGCCTTGAAACCGATTTTTGAAACCGGTATAAACCGTTTAAAAACTGAAACCGAAAAAAATTGGAAACTGCCAAACCGGAATACAAAATCGAAACCAAAACCGAAATTTCCTAATGCCGATATTGAAAAATTGAAACCAAAATTGAAAAAAATAAAAACCGGTATACAAAATCGAAACAGAAATTTTTTCAAGCCCTGGAAAAAGTGATAACTCAAAATGTATATATTCCCCTTATTGTATCTATGCTTCCACTAATTTAGAGAACACTTTTATTTCACCATTACCACTCATTTATTCCTAATAAAAAAAGTAACCTTTGTAATCAAATAAAACAAATTATAATTTTAAATTTTAGCCTTTTTTTTTCTAAATTGTAGGCATCTACGTATGACAATATTATAAAATAAATTACATATATAACTATATATATATATAGAAATATGTATAGATATGTATAAGATATTATAAGAAAGATACAGGTTATCACTTATCACTAATATAATTTCTCAACAAATCCAATAAAATTTAATTAAAAACCTCTGTTATAACTTATAACCTCTAGCGACGTCATCCCTTTGAAGACTCAGAATCTGGCGCCCCAGGGCAATTGCCCCCCCCCCCCCGTCGCCCCCTTAAATACGCCACTGACGTTAATATAAATGAAATATAAATAGTTTTAATTTGCATAGGTACATTAGTACATTACACGGTTTGTGAAGTTGTTGTAATTACTAATATTATCTACTATACGTCTATACCTAATTATAGTCTTCTAATTATTTGCATAGTATACCTATATATTATTATTTTAATCTATGCTATTTGTTAATTGTTTCTAGTTCCTACTTTCTACAATTACTTGGCCATCAATTATCAAAGTATTAACAAGTTTATATTAAGTAGGCACCCCTACTACCTAATACCTACTGGCTACTAAGTGTCAGTTTTCAAAAACTTTATGGACCAAGACACCCAGTGGCCAGTACTCACCCACCAATTGTAGGTGGTACAGTTGCATTTGCACCACCTTAAGTACATGTTCGGCGCCACTGACTGTGGTACGATGAACAAAAATTACGCCAATGGTATGGTGCGATCTCCTAGACCACTTAGTTTTATTAATTACATTAAGAGTTTAAGACCATACATTTTTTCAATATTGTTCCGTCGCATTATTTGTAGAAATAATATATTTACAGTATCAACTTTTATTTCACTATCATATTTTCGACTTAAATTTAATACTTTTAAAGAAACTAATTAATTTATTAGACATTTTAAGAAGTAAACCGAAACAAAAAACTGCAGCGGTCTACGAGAGTATGGGATCAGAGTACTAGACCACTTACGGCACAGAATTTCATATACTCTGTGCTTACGGGTTAATTATAGTTAATCGGGTTTTTTTTTAAACGGGCACTTATATCAGCGTTGTAAACATATTTTTAGTAATATTATTGGAAATAATAATATTATTTTTGTGCAATCATATCTGACCACGAAAAATAAAATAACTAAATTATAATATATAATTTATAACCACATTACATTCAGATGAGATATCAGTGACACAAAATTTAAAATTTCAACTTAATGACCACATGCAAATATAATAGGTAGGTATAGAAGATATAATATGATAAACTATTTATAAAACTATTCAAATACATGTACTACATCTACCTACCTAACATGTCAGTTTAATTTTTTAGGAATTCAAAAAAAGGTATTTTTATTTAACTTAGTCACAGGCTTTATTGTAAGGTGCAGGAGGACACTAATATTGTGCATTAGGAAATATAAAATGTGCAGTTGGCTTAGTGAATATGTGCACTTGAGAAATACAACAAAAATTACTTTTCCAAAATTATTTAAATTATGTATGACGTATTATTGTGTTGTTTTACTACGTAGTACGTGAAATCAGTCACGCCAGACAACGAATGACGACTACGCGATCGCTATCGGCGTCGAACGTGTTAAAAAAACTTCTGTTTGTAATGAATTAGTGGAGAGTTTAGCCTATTTTTTATTAGACCGAATTTACATTAATGACGAATTAGTACAAGTTCTTAAGCCATTTATTAGTTTAGGCACATTGACACAAGACCAATTCAAAAAAAGTACACAAGTTGATTGGAACGGATTTAGACTTATCAAATTTTGTATTCGAATATGAAGAAATTCAAGAAGTTAGCAACATTGACGACCTACGTAAAATGTCTATGGCCTCTTTTGTTGAACATCTTTCTGATCAGATCATTTATCACCTTACTAACTATTTTTCTCGAGTTCTCGCTGCTAACTAATAGTGCATATGAGAGCGTGTCATCGGCACAAGTACATTTTAAATCTGCTGATAGCAAAATTTGTTTGTGAGTTGGAGAATGAATATTTATTTGGTTCATTCAACATACTACCTTTATCTTATGGGACCCAAGAAGATGCAGTTTATCGTGACTATGAAACATGTCGCCGAGTAAACGATACTCTAAAGCACGCGAACAAAGTTTGTTCAAAGGAGTGTTCGCAGAAGCATCTCAAACTCAAGGTCTAAAAAGGGATTTACAAGATATTGAAAATAATAAAGCGGAAAAGCATTCCAAAAACAGACAATTTAAAAAAATAATTTTCATCCATAAATGGTTAAAAATATTATTATTATTATTATTATGCTTAATAACCAATTGTTTACACAATAATTCATAATAAAATTAGTTTGAAAATTGTTCGTGTAAAGTTTTTTATATAATTTAAATAGTGTATTTAGTGTGGAGTACCCCACTTATTACTGTAATATATATTTTATTTGTGCAGTTGGAAAAGATCCTTACAATAAAGCCTGCTTAGTCAGTCTGTCTCCAAAAATAACAAATTAAACAATTTAATGAACAATATATTATTATAAAAATACTATTGTGTCATAATATGATATTATATAATATAATATGATATTATAAATAAAATACAAACAAGTAGGTACTAAATTATAATTAAATTTAATACCTAATGAAAACTAAAAACAAAAAATGTCGTGACATTTTGCTTTCTAAAAAATAATTTAAGGTGCCTACTTCTATAATCAAGATAGTTATTTGCCATTCAAAACTGATTAATAAATAATAATACCTACATCAATACCTATTTAAAAATTAAAACTTAAAATATGATAAAAGATAATCAAATGGCACTACCTACTGAACTACTTAATATCTAACTATATCTATTAAAAAATTGACTAAAAAGAAATGTACTTATTTAAATAATAAAATTAATAATTATATATGAAAACGAAAAAAGCAATTAATTAATTCAACTCACGTTTTACAGTCGGACACTAATTGTACTGATAAAGTAAGTTCACAGAATTGGGAATTATTAGCTCTCTTAACAGCTCTCAATGCGCTTTCGTGTTCTTCATATTCAATGAATAAGTAACTAATAAAAGAAAACAGTGGCTTTTTCAAAATGTACATTCAAAGCGGAAAGTCTAGAGTAGGCACTCACCCTTTAGTGTCGTCATTTTCAGATTTTGGATAGTAATCTCTGAGGATTTTACCGAACTTCGTAAATATTTCGGTGATAACTTGTTGGAGATGGTCGAAGCTTTTGGGTTCGACTTTAGGAATACCGTCAACTTTAATGACGGTGGACACTTCGAGTTTCTTTTGCAGTACGAGATTGAACAATACTAAAAATGACGATGTCACACGAATGATTGGAGGAGCCTTAGATAAGGTCTGATTAATTGTCGCTGTCTTACTTTCGTCGATTTTGTTGTCGACGGCATCGCCGGCCACCGCCATGACGAATCGGCTGTCTGCCTTATCTAGAATCGAATGAAAGAAATCAATACAATGGAACAAAAACAATGAGCAGAAAACGGAGAAGATACGTGTAGTGAGAACTACGCGAGACCTGGGATGGTCAGGATAAACTTGTAGTTGGTAAGTTGGTTAAATGTAGTCAGCGTTAGAACCACGATTGACAATAAGTAACTGCTACCGTCTACTTCTAGACTATAATTTACCATAGGTAGTCCACAACAATTTTCAGTAACGAAACGATCAAAACCAAAGTGGATTTATAAAATATCAAAACATTACAATTTACACTGGCTGCGCATTCCGTGTAAACCTTGTGGTTAACCTTTTACCATAATAATATAGGTACTAGATATTCAACTACCTTCATTACAATAGTATTACATTGCATTCCACTGTGGGTCAGGCCTTACATAATAATTAATAATATTATTATAATAAATAATACAATATATTATTGTTCTAGTTGGTGAATGACAATAAAACTCTAAACGCGGACTACACATGATTTCACGGAGACAACGTGTTATGTAGAACCACAGATTAGGAAATAGAATATAGAACCTTAAAGGTATTATTAACTATTTTATATTTTTAAACTGGACGTGTGGACTAACTTTAAGCTAATTATAAAATATAAGTGTAGGGGCGGTGGGCCACTGTGCTACTGTGCAATTGCACAGTGTACCGGTGTCATATTATGTGACAAGGGCTGAAGCCCTTCAATACGTTTTCCTAAAAAGTAATCCGACGGTGGTTTGCCGTTCGCCCACATGGCCACAGTGGCGTGTTGAACTCATTTTTTGTGAGGAGCAAAAATGTGTACGATGTTTCCACCCACCCACAACCCATGATGTTTATAACAGCATTTCCAACTCATCAAAAAAGTTTAAATTAAAAATTTACAAAATATGCGTACATTTGTAACGGTTTGCATAATCGGTTATGATATGTCTACGATATACCTAGCCACCTAGGCACGTCCTAGGTGGCTAGGTATTTTGTAGCAGGGGGACAACCCACCAACCAAAAATGTTGAAGGAGCAATTGCTCCAAAATAATACTTTCGACGACCCACCACTGTAAGTCTGCATGGCCACATCTCGTTCATCGTTGTAAATCGTATATGACAGCGCTATCTAACTTTGGAAATTGAACAGCTGCGAGGGCCAATTCTTTACGAACGCGTAGAGTGAAAAATTATTTGGCGGCAGTAGATGGCGCCGCCGTTATCAAATTAACTTAAATCTAAATAATAAATAATAATACCGGCCAACGCCGTTGGCGGCATTATAAAAAAAAATGTTAGGTTAGATCATAGGCGCAAATCACCTAAAAATATCAGGGGGGGGCTTAAGCACTAACATTTTTTTGGAGGAAACTGACCCGTCACACACCCCAACAGTACAACACCATATATATTAACAGGGGTATGAAACTCCGTGAATTGGCCGAATCGGGCGATTGTAACCTTGAACACGGCGTGGCATACGTAATATATGATAAAAGTAAACAGTGGAAACAACCCGACCCCGCGCAGAATATCCTGCCTATTAAGCGGAAACGGTTTTTCAATACGGGTATAACATCATGTCAGTGTTACGGAAACAGTTTCATTGTTCGGACTTCAGATCATAGGTAAACACATGCCCATGCAACTCCCCAACCTATTAACACAAATCAGTAGTGCTCTTATTGTCGGGTCCCGCTCTGGTGGCGCGCTCTAGTAGTAATTTGTATTTTAATAATTTATTACTCATTCAAAGATTAAACAAATAGATAAACATTTTTACTGTTATAAATTTATAATAGTAATTATTATTTAAAAGTATAAAAATATAATAACACCTAAAAATAATAATAATAATAGTTAGTACTTTCAACTTTGGTACTTAAGTAGTCATTACTTGTAGACCTTTATAAGGACAATGTGCCAATAACATGGGTCTGTATATTTTGGCGGTATTTTACAGTCATAGGCTCATAGATTTTTACTATGAGCAAAATAATGCCGATAATATTCAATGGATCGTTAAGCCCACAGTCTTAATTAATTTTTTTAAGTCGACAATCATCGAAATAATATTTTGGTACTTGGCCGGTAGATGGCGCCACCAGAGCGGGACCCGTCAATAAGAGCTTCATATTCGGGGATTAGTTGCCAGACCTAATAATCTAAGACCGTGGGTAAACACTTCACCCATCAGCTGATCGAGTTTCGCTTCTATATTGTTCTATGATATTAACAAAATACAAATCAGTAATCACACAAATCCAACGGGACGGATTGCAATAAAGCTACAAAACTATTTTAATCCTATTTTGTGGAATTACCTATACTGCGGGTCTAATTAGAGAAAACGAGCGCGTCGCGTCGCGGACGGTCTGCGTTGATTTTAGACACTAGATACGCCGAATCTTATAATTTATATATATTAAGTTGTAAAATATGTTCATTATGTTTAACAATTATTTCCCGGTTCCTTACTATATCATAATCTCACAACAAGTAACAACAATAAATTATGATATTATATTACAATATATTTATATTTTATTATTATGTCATATCAGTTTAATATATCCAGATGTAAACTTGATATATTATATTATTAATTTATTAATACAAATAATTAAATAAATCTGTTTTTGAATTTTTAATAAATGTAATTAGGTAGGTATTATGGAAATATTAAGGTAGTAGTACTATAAGTTATAATCACAGGATTCGGGGTGCTAGCACTAAAATTCATGGTGCTAATCACCAAGGCTGGGCAAGTTAATGATTTTTTTTAACTCAGTTAAGTTAAGTTAATATGCACCAATAACAAAAAGTTAAAAGTTAAAAGTTAATTTAACTATAGGTTAACTCAGTTAAGTTTAAAGTTAATACACACTTTTTGTAAACTTTTTATTAAGTTAAAAAAAAAGTTAATTTGTTTATACAACGCTAACGTACTTAATTTTTTTCCAACCCAAAACTAAATTATAGATTATAGTGTTTATATTTTATACAGTGTTTCCATATTAGTTAAATTCGAATTATATACTTTTTTTACTTTAAACAATTCACGGTAAATATTTTTTGACATGAAAACGAAATATACTGAAATAGTGAAATATGATAAAATTAAAAACAAAATAAATTAACTTAACTTACTTCTTGAAATGAAAAATTAACTCGTTAATTTCACGTTAATTAAAAAAGAAATTTAGTTAGTTAACAGTTAAGTTAATGAAAAGCCAAAATTAACTAGTTAAGTTAAAAAGTTAATATAAAATTAACTTATTAACTTAACTTAAACTTTTTAACTCGTTAATGCCCAGCCTTGCTAATCACCCTTAGCACCCCTGCGATTTACGCCTAGGGTTAGATTAAACCTCACTAAACCCAATAAACGGCTCGCGGGTCGTGGACCGTGGCTATTTATAACTGTATACCGAAAAACAATCTCGGTGAAGTGTCACTTATGATAAATCAAGTTAAATTTGTCATGGTGTCACTAATGAGTAATGGCTTCTTACTCCACATACCTATCAGTGGCGTAATTAGTGGCGTTTTTAATAGAGGTGCCAAACGTTTTGGCCAGCCCATGAACTAAGATAATATCTTAATGATTGGATAATTATCTTAGTTAGTTCATGGACCAGCCCAAATGAGTAGCCAACCGCTTGCAACTTGCAAGCGCATATTAATATGTTATGTTCTTTTTAAAATACATGCATTATGCATACCTACCAATTTTGAGGCACGCCCACTCATGTGTTTAATCTAATATAAATTATAATTAATATATTCCAACTATTAATAAAATGACTGATTACCTATTTATCATTGTGACAATAATTGCTTAGTGATTACACAATAAAATAATATTTTCCTATAAATATAAGCATGTTTTTGCGATAATATAATAATGGTTAAATGTTAAATGGAAGACCTTCGGGCACTAGCCTCTTGGGCTACTTTTGAAATCTGACAAGGGGCAATGCTCACCTTGCATGCTTATTGTAATAAAAAATACAGATTGTGTAAATCTTAATGTAAAATTTAAAAAAAATCTTTTCCATGTTATTACAATTTAATTTCAAATTTAAATTCAATCATCAGTCCACTGATTTCCCTTCTTTCCTCTGTTCTAAATAAATATATCGCTAAAGATACCATTTATCCAAAGTCTATCCATGTTTAATATTTCCAGTTTCCACACCAATAAGTTATAATCAGCTCTATAATTTCCTCATTAGTTCAATCTTCATTTATAATTTATCATTAGGTATAATATTATATTGATAACTAATAAGTAATAACAACATTCCCTATTCATAATAATATACCTAATTATTAATTTAGTGTTATGTGTATCTATGCCTATATACTCTAAATGCACATATTATTATTGTAATATAATAATATAACCATCACAATTAATTAACCCATGACGACTAATAATGTTATCATTATATACATTAATATCTTAATTTATGTCTCATTATAATTTATAATCATAGATATATCAATACTATATACTTAAGTACCTATATCGTCTATATCAGCATTTAATATTTTAAACTAAAACTCATTTAGTAAGGTTAATAAATATGTCATTAATATAAAATTTGTCTAGTAAGGCTATACTGCAGAGTATACGGATGACGGATGTGCGTTTTATTAATATTTCATTTTACCTATTATAAGATTGTGCAAGATGTTTTGTTGCGGAGTATGCAATGCCGTATTTACCGGCATATACCAGGAATCTGTATTCACAACTCAATGCGGTCATTTGTTCCATGCTGAATGTCTTAGAATGTGTTTCAACAAGCAGTAGGCACCTATATTATTTATTTATCGATGGCCGTTCTTACAATGTCCGGTAAAATGTCGGTTGATTTTAACCGGACATTGTAGTAACGTAGTATTACCTATCCATTTAATTATTTTTTATTGATTATTGTTTCAAGGTTTTTAAACCAAGATGTTGTACTTAAATGCCCGTTTTGTTCACTATTCGTTGACACAGCCAAATTGATTAAGTTACATCTCCAAATAGATGCAAATTGGAAAGATACCGCTTCTGCTTTAAGAAAACAGGTACCTATAAATTATAATAATTGTTTTTTAGTAGATTATCATGAGAGACCCATTCAATGACAGAGTAGGTACTCGCATAAAATATTATATTAATATTTATATATTATTATTAATCTAAACTATACATTTGTAAAAAAGGCTATACCCAGTGGCGGCGCCAGGAATTTTTCTGTGGCCAACATAATATATTTGGGCAGGCACAGTTGTTTGGACGTATGGTTGTATGGTAGTCGAATAAACGGGTGGGGGGAAGGGGGTTGACAGGGGCCAGATTGTCCTTTTTTGGATTGCCCACCTTTGACTCTACATATATAAGTACAGTACCTTTGTAATACAAATTGTTTATTCAATCTCTTAAGGTCTTTGACCTCCCCCCTTGAAAAATGGTGGTTGAGTTACAGTCTTAGTGACCAGGGTTTTTGGTGAGTTGGGTTATTTACTTATTAGATACTTATTTAAAAAGAAAAGTAAAATTAAATACATAAAACTGCAATTCATTATATTTTCTTTATTTAATAAACAACATAATATCATACATCTAACAACGACTAAAAAAACGTAAACAATCTATGTTGTATCCATATATAGCTATGTGTGAAGTGTGTGTGATTTAGGAAAACCAAACCACGAAATTACAGGGATATGTTCTATTTACGTAACAATACTTAAAAATTATAATTTCAACTATTAAATTTAATCAAAATTTTTAGGCAGGCCAGGGGTTTCTAAGGTGGGCCATGGCCCGCCCGGGCCCGCCTTTGGCGCCGCCACTGGCTATACCTATCTACTTCAGTAGGTACATTTGTTTTGGTTTTATATTTCTTGTATACAATTATTATGCTTATGTTCAGGTAGTTTCTATGAAGGAAAATATTGCTGTTGTTAATTTGTAAATCTGTAATAGTTTTATTATTTTATTTTTTTAGATTATAATTAATAGGTAGGTACTATTAAATTCATTGGATTTTTTTCATGACTTATATAGAATGATAGTTAATATTATTGCAATTTATTATATACAAATATTCTAGTTATATGTTATACAATTCTAAGGGTTCAAATTCTTATTTTAAAGGGTTCAGAATAGGACATTTTGATAAAACTTTAAAATAAAAAATAAGTAAATTAAATATTGACAATAATTACAAAGAATGACAAACATGAGTAGGTACCATGAGTAGGCACTTACATGACACACCAAATACTTAGGTTAACAATTATTAACATTACAAAGTACAGATACTAAAACTTAAATTTAGAATATTTGATAAATGAGATTAATTGTAACATAAAATATACGAAGCACAACACTGTACAAGACATAATGCTGTGGGAACCCTGGCTTTAGTGTCTTCTAATTTAAACACCAACAGTAATCTATATCTAAATGTTGATTAATATTGGTAATATAAAAAAATATAACTGATAGTGATAGCATTATAGTAGGTAATATACATTAGGTAGGTATTTACTGAAATATTTTGTAAAATTGATTTTTAGATTCTGAACGAAGTGATGAATGTATTGATTTTACAATGATGTGTGTTTTTTTTTTTTTTTTTTTTTTTGTCTGACGACAACTTTTGGAGCAGTAAAAATGCTTCGATTTTCAAAAGTTGTACCTTTTCTGAAAGGAAAGTGAATCTAGTTGGTACTTTGGTGGGTCAAAAGTGAAAATTTCCCAATACTTTTCAAAAGCGGCAGGAAAAACCTTAAAAAAATAACGGAAAAACGCGAATTTTTACGCAAAACCAATTTTTGACAAAAACGAAAACTTAATTTTACTGTAACTCAAAAAATAATTATTGTAAGCACTTGAAATTTGCAACAGATGTTTATATTAGCGTTGTCTATACAGGGTTAAATTTTCAAAGTGTTTCGACTTTTTTTGAGCTATTTATAGACAAATGAAATTTTCAATTTTTCTAAGTATTTTTTTTTAAAATAACGATAAAAAATTTTTGGTTGGATAGAAAACTTTGAAAATTTAATACAAGGTTTCTTATAAGTTGTTCTCACAGTGATAAAAAAAAATCCAAAATCGTTAGTCACAATTTTTTTTTATAAGTGCTTAAAGTTTAAATTAATTAATTAATTAAAGTTTAATTAATAGCTAATTAATTCTAATTAAAACAGAATTTTTATTTTTATTTGAAACCTTGAAACTGTACATTAATAATGTCCTGGTTTAAAATGTATCGGATCATTAAAATATTATTAAAAATAAAGGTATTCTAAAAAATAATACTTATTTTATTATTTTTATGTAGATACTTGGCCACAGGATTAGCATTTCGACAGTTAGCGCTAACATTTCGAATTTCAAAGACTGCTGTATCAAATATAGTCATCGAAGTATGTATCGCTATTTGGAATGCATTAAAAAAAAAACATATGCCTACTCCTACAGTTGATGATTTTAAAAGTGTCGCTAATGAATTTTTCACACAATGGAATTTTCCAAATTGCGTTGGAAGTGTTGACGGGAAACATATTAGAATAAAATGCCCTCACAATTCTGGTAGCATGTTTTATAATTACAAACAGTATTTTTCAATTGTTTTAATGGCTGTCGCCGACGCCAATTCTAAATTTTTAATGATCGACGTTGGTTCATTCGGCAAAGATAGTGATGGCAGTGTTTGTGTAATACATCGTTTTATAAACGTCTTGAAATGGTACTCTTAGCTACCGAGTCCATG